>NW_024080756.1:740090-822434 GCF_003009895.1 Hyaena hyaena | reverse complement strand
CAGGAAACTAACAATAGAACTCCCCTATGACCTAGCAATAGCACTGCTAGGAATTTACCCAAGGGATACAGAAATGCTGATGCATAGGAGCGCATGTACCCCAATGTTCATAGCAGCACTCTCAACAATAGCTAAGTGCCTAAGTGCCCATCAACAGATGAATGGATCAAGAAGATGTGGTTTATCTATACCATGGAATACTACATGGCAATGAGAAACAATGAAATCTGGCCATGTGTACCAACATGGATGGACCTTGAGGGTGTTATGCTGAGCGAAATAAGTCAGGCAGAGAAGGACAAATACCATATGATTGCACGTATAGGAGGATTAGGAGGAACTTAATGGAGGACCAAGGGGGAGAAGAAGGGGGGAAATAGTGGGGGAGAGGGAGAGAGGCAAACCAAAAAGACTCTTGAATACTGAGAACAAACTGAGGACTGATGGGTGTCGCGGGGAGAGGGGGGAGATGTGCATGGAGGAAGGCACTTGTTGGGATGAGCACTGTGTGTTATATGGAAACCAAGTTGACAATACACTATTTGATAAAATTAAAAAAAAAAAAATAGAAGGTGTAAATGAAAAAAAAAAACAATTGGGAAAATGTGGCATGGAAAGTTAAGTAAATGTCTTGCCTGAGATTACCAAAGTACACCTGCCAATCAATACATAAATCAGATGTATTTTATTATGTTTATTGATTATTTCTAGATGTACCTTTCTTGATACAAAGTACAATGGGGGAGTATTGGAGAAATGTAAATGAGTCTGTGACCTGAATTTACAATCTAGTTTGAGTTGCAAAAATATGTGTGAAGCAATTAGCCAATGAGGCAAAATGAGTAATTAGTTATTAAACTGTGTGGTATTAAAAAAAATAAGGGCTTTAGCAGAGAGGAGAAATAGACCTCAGTATGGACATCCTTACCATCTCTGCTCACGTATCACATGTTAGCTTGTTTTTGTTTTTTGAGGAGGGTATTTTTTAAATTCTGGAAAGTATAAAGAATAATGTAACAAGCACCTGTGTTCCTTTTTCCCAGAATTAAAAAATGCTGGGATTTTTCACTTTTGTTTCAGACATAGTTTCATATAAAATGAAGAAAATTTCTTAGAGTTGATGTTCTTTCTTTCACTCCTTATCCTTTCACCTAAAGGCTTCTTTTGTTGAGCATTGCACTTGTGGGATTCGTCGTGGTTCATGTCATTTGTTCATTTTCAGTGCTGAATAATGTTCTATTGTGTGAATAAAACAACTTTATTCATTCTACTATTCATGGCCATGTAGGTAGTTTTCATTTCTTGGCTATTGCAAACAATCCTACTGTAAGCATTCTTGTATGCCTTTTTGGTGAACAAGTGCACTAATTTCTCTTGCATATATACCATGGAGTGAATTTGCTGTATCATGGTGTATGTGTCTGTTCAGCTTTAGTCGACATTACCAAACAATTTTCTAAAGCAGCTGTACTTGTTTTTCCATATTGTCCCTAATATTCACTATTTTACATCTTTTTAAACTTTAGCATTTTGGTTAGTATAACAGTATCTCATTTGTACTTCCCTGCTGACTAATGAGGTTCAACTCCTTTTCACATATTTTCAGATATTTTCTCTTTTGTGAAGTGCTTGTTCAAGTGTTTTGCCCATTTTTCTATTCTATGGTCAGTTTTTACTTAGGGATCTGTAGGTCTTTATATAACCTGGATACAAGCTCTTTTTTATATGTATTACAAATACTTTTTCCCTCTCTTTGGTTCTCTTACTGGTGTCTGGATGAACAGACATTCCTAATTTTAGACTGTCCATTTTTTGATTAAAAAATTTTTTATAGTTAGTGCTTTACAATTCTTGATTTAAAAATCTTTGTCTACCCCCAAGAATATAAAATTATTCTCTTATATTAGCATATTGAATATTAATTGTTTCAAATTTAGGTCTACAGTCCACTTGAAATTGATTGTTGAGTATGGTGTGACACAGGAGTCAACGTTTGCTTTTTCCCATCTGAATACCTTACTGTACTAGCATATTTGAAATAGCTGTTCTTTCCCTACTCTTCAGTGCTGTCTTTGTCATAATCAAGTGACCATTCAACTGTGCATTTGTTTCTGGACTTCCTCCCTTCTGTTCCTTTGGCCTATTTGTCCTTGGACTTTGACTACACATTCTAGATGTATCTTTTTTTTTTGTAATATAATTTATTGTCAAATTGGCTTACATACAACACCCAGCATTTATCCCAACAAGTGCCCTCCTCAATGCCCATTACCACTTTCCCCTCTCCACCACACCCCATCAACCCTCAGTTTGTTCTCTGTATCTAAGAGTCTCTTATGGTTTGCCTCCGTCCCTCTCTGTTTGTAGCTTTTTTTCCCCTCCCCCTCCCCCATGGTTTTCTGTTAAGTTTCTCAAGATCCAGATATGAATGAAAACATACGGTATCTCTCTTTCTCTACCTGACTTATTTCACTTAGCATAATAGCCTCCAGGTCCATCCATGTTGCTGCAAATGGCAAGATTTCATTCATTCTCATTGGCATGTAGTATTCCATTGTATATATAAGATACATCTTCTTTATCCATTCATTAGTTTATGGATATTTAAGCTTTTTCCATAATTTGGCTACTGTTACCAGTGCTGCTATAAACACTGGGTTACATGTGCCCCTATGCATCAGCACTACTGTATCCCTTGGGTAAATTTCTAGCAGTGCTATTGCCGGGTCATAGGAGAGTTCTATTGTTAATTTTTTGAGGAACCTCAAAACTGGAGCAGTGCACCAGTTTGCATTCCCACCAACAGTGCAAGAGGGTTCCCATTTCTACACATCCTTGCCAGCATCTGTAGCCTCCTGATTTGTTCATTTTAGCCACTCTGGCCTGCATGAGGTGGTATCTCAGTGTGGCTTTGATTTATATTTCCCTGATGATGAGTGATGTTGAGCATTGTTTCATGAGTCTATTGGCCATCTGGATATCTTCTTTGGAAAAGTGTCTGTTCATGTCTTCTGCTCATTTCTTCACTGGGTTATTTGCTTTTCAGGTGTGGAGTTTGGTGAGTTCTTTATACATTTTGGAGACTAGCCCTTTATCTGATGTGTCATTTGCAACTATCTTTTCCCATTCTGTTGGTTGCCTTTTAGTTTTGTTGATTGTTTCCTTTGCAGTGCAGAAGCTTTTTATTTTGATGAGGTCCCAATAGTTATTTTTGCTTTTAATTCCCTTGCTTTTGGAGATGTGTCAAGTAAGAAATTGCTGTGGCTGAGTTCAAAGAGGTTGTTTCCTGCTTCTCCTCTGGGGTTTTAGTGGTTTCCTGTCTCACATTCAGGTCTTTCATCCATTTTTAGTTTATTTTTGGGTATGGTGTAAGAAAGCGGTCTAGTTTCATTCTTCTGCATGTTGCTGTCCAGTTCTCCCAGCACCATTTGTTAAAGAGGCTGTCTTTTTTTCCATTGGATGCTTTTTCCTGCTTGTCAAAGACTAGTTGGTCATACATTTGTGGCTCCAATTCTGGGTTCTCTATTTTATTCCATTGGTCTATGTGTCTGTTTTTGTGCCAATACCATACTGTCTTGATGATTACAGCTTTGTAGTAAAGGCTAAAGTCTGGGATTGTGATGCTTCCCATTTTGGTTTTCTTCTTCAGTATTACTTTGGCCCTTTGGGGTTAGATGTATCTTATCAAGGGCTGAGGAAACTGGGATATTCGTTCACCAACTTCTATTATTCATAAGTTAGAGGTTGCTCCTGGAGACATTAACTCCTAGTATTTCTGTCCTCCTCCGTGCCAAAGCCAAGAATAGTTTTACAACCAGGAAAAACCTTGAGGTCTACTTTCCTATTCACTTGGTTGTTGGCAGCATATAATTCCTTGTGGTTGTGGGACTGAGAGCTTCAGTTTTTGGTTGGCTGCTGGCCAGAGGCCATCCTCATTTCCTAGAGGATGCCTAAATTATTCACTCCTTGGGATTGCCCAACGTGGCTACTTACTTTTTCATAGCGAAAAAAAAGGCTTTAGCAAGTCTTATGAAACTGCATAATCATGTACACATAATCATATATTCCAACCCCTTTGCCTTATTCTATTCAAGTCACAGATCTCACATATACCAGGAAGGCATCCCACAAGAGTGAGAACACAAAAAGCAGGAATCACAGGGGCTGCTTTAGGAGTCTGTCCGCCACAGCAGGTATGGAAACTATCTACCAAGCTAAAGGTGACTACCAAAGTGTGCCAAATAGATATTGGCAAGGTATTGCCAGGGTCTGCTATAAATCTCTATCCTAAACCTCTTTTGAATTTCACACTTAGAAATATAATGGGGTCCTTGGGGCGCCTGGGTGGCTCAGTCGGTTGCGTGTCCAACTTCGGCTCAGGTCATGATCTCACGGTTTGTGGGTTCCAGCCCCGCGTCAGGCTCTGTGCTGATAGCTAGCTCAGAGCCTGGAGCCTGCTTCAGATTCTGTGACTCCCTCTCTCTCTGACCCTCCCCTGCTCACTCTCTCTCTCTCTCTCTCTCTCTCTCTCTCTCTCAGAAATAATTAAAAAAAATATACAATGGACTCCTTAATATCTCCTCTTGAACAGCCAGTAAGCATCTTGTCCTTCACATGTCCCAAGCTAAACTTAATTCTCCTCTTGCTCACCACCAGTAACAAAGAGAAAAATATCTTGCATTCTTCCAATTGTGAAAATCTTGGAACTGTCTTTGATTCATCTCTTTCTCTCTCTTTTTTTGGGTGGGGGTGGGGGGGATCTTTGTTGGTTCTGTCCTTAAGCTATATCCAGAACCTGACCACTTTTTACCACCTCTATAGCTATTAACCTGGTGCAAGGCACCATCATCTCTGGCCTCTTTCTAGACTTTGACTGCTGTAGTCAGCAGCTGGAGAGATCTTATTTCAGTGTAAGTTAGAAGTCAGAAGTTCTCAAGTCAGAATTCCCCAGTGGTTGCCCAAGGTCCCCAGAGTACAGGCCAAAGATCCAGCGTGCCTGCAAGCCCTACATGCACCCTAACCTGAATCCCCTAATCCATTCCCCACAGTTCTTCTCTCTTCAGTTTGCTCCAGTGACACTGGCTACCTTTTTTTTTTTTTTTTAACAAATAGTTTATTGTCAAGTTGGTTTCCATATAACACCCAGTGCTCATCCCCACAAGTGCCCTCCTCCATGCCCATCTCCCCCCATCCCCCCCACACCCATCAGTCCTCAGTTTGTTCTCAGCATTCAAGAGTCTCTCATGGTTTCCCTCTCTCCCTCTACCCTCTATTTCCTCTCTTCTTCTCCCCCACGGTCCTCCGTTAAGTTCCTCCTGATCCTCCTATACATGCAAACATATGTTTGCACGTATAGACACTGGCTACCTTGCTGTTCCTTGATTGTGTTGAGCACATTCCTACCTTAGGGGCTTTGCACTTGTTCTCTCTACTAGAATACTTCTCATCCTGATAAATATATGGGTTACTCTCTCAGTTCCTTCTGGTCTCTGCTTAAATGCCCCTCTCACTAGAGAGGCATTTTCTTTCCATTTGACATAAAACAACACCCTATCCTCCTTAGTCTATTTCATCTCCCTCCGTAGCAGTTTCACATAGTCTGATGTATTGTGTCACATTTCCTTCTCTATTTATTATTTCTTGTCTCCCATTAAAATGTAGGTTCCATTAGGTTAAGAACTTTGTCTTTATTCTCTATCATATCCTCTACATATAGCCTAGAATAAGGCTTTGCATGTGGGAGAGGCTCAATAAATAATTCTTAAAGGAATGAATGCTGTATCCCACAAGAGGCTGGAGATGTCACCTGGTCTGGTTTCAGTTCAGAGACGAGACCAGGCTACCATATATTTCGTGAGTGGTAGAGCTGGGGCAAGGGCCCAAGTGTCTTTTATTCTGGTTCATTGTTCTTCCCATTCCACTACTTTCTACTCATTGATGGAAGCTCAATCCTGATAACTGGTAATTAAGTAAAGTAATAGGGAATAGCACTGAACATGTTCCCAAATGTTTTGCCAAATAAAACTATGCTGTTCTTTCAATCAACTAACTTAGTGTCCAAAGCAAATATCAATGGTGATTAGAAGGGGCGGGGCATGTTATAACTGCTTTAGACTTACAGTTATAGTTACTGATCAAGTAAGTCATTGTCCTGCCCAGGGAACAATGGTCTAAGTTGTCTGCAAAGATAAATGACTCTGGTAAAGAACTCCATTTTTTCCTTTGATGAATAGGCAAGGGAAGGATCTGCTCAATGCCCCCCTTTCACTCTGCTCTGTACCTAAGCAGTGCCTCCCTGAGCCACAGCCAACAAGCTCAGTATCTACCTTACAAAGCTCAGAAAAGGAATCCCCCTCTAGGATGTAGTTTGGGCTTTTGTCGCAGAGAAGATTCATGTAGAGAAAAACACCTCCTTCCCCACCTCCCTCCCACCCTTTCCCCTATCCCATCCATTTCCACTCTTTTGGGCAAACATTATTGTTAAAATAAGTTAATTAAGCTAAAACAACTTCTTAAGCCCCTAGGTTCTTTCTTTCCCCACCTTTTCCCAGGCGCCTTCCTTTCTCTGTACTCTATTCAATACCTTCTCTGTAATGGCTGGACATGGAGCTGGAATGCAAACTCAGAAAGAATGATATTATTTCATTTGGATATTTCCATAATTCCTCCAGTAATATGATGGATGGAAGTGGTGGAGGGGTTTCAGATATCAAATTTGCAGGTAGGATATGTCAGAAAGTTGTCTCTTTGCTAATTTAAAATAATTGATTTTAAACACAATGATACACATACGTGTAAATTAACTTTAATATTCACTCTGGGGGTTATGGATAGCATGTGAAGGAAAGTAATCAGGAAGCCACCATCTAGAAGTGGTTATGTAAGCATTATAAATATTGTTATAGAAATCTTTTCCAGGGGCACCTAGGTGGCTCAGTTGGTTAAGCATCCAACCTCGGCTCAGGTCGAGGTTGTGAATTCGAGCCCCGCGTAGGGTTCTGTGCTGACAGCCCAGAGCCTGGAGCCTGGAGCCTGCTTTGGATTCTGTGTCTTCCTCTCTCTCTTCCCATCCCCCACTCGTGTTTTGTCTCTCTCTGTCTCTCATAAATAAACATTAAAAAAAACATGTAATCTATTCCAGAGAGTGTGCCAGTTAGCATAAATGATGTAAGGAAGACTTTGTTATTGACTAAATGAATGGTCTTCGCGCTATGAGCTTACATAGAAAACTACATTAGGTCTCTATATCTTTGTGTGGGAATAGCGTACCTTTCCAGCAAGCCCATGAGCTTTACACCTTAGGGAAATGCTCCAGGTCCAGAAATCCATCTTGCCCTGCCTCTTTCACTGCATGTTAGGCAGGCTCTGCTGCTTCAGCTTGGTCCCACCAGAAGCCCAACTTAGCTACTGTCAGCATATTGGGGTGTCTGCCTCCTTCCCTGGTAAAATGCCTATTGGTATCTGAGTATGGGGACTTATCCAAGATTAAAGGAAGGGTTCGATGATGGTGCCTGCTTCCTAATGAAGTTTTGCATGTGTGGCAGAAATTGGCCTAAGACTAGCTTTCATCATAACAAACTGCCTGAAGGTAAGGGGGGTATGGTGGTGGAAGAAAGAGGCTCTGCCCTCCTCTCACCCCAAGTATTTACCAGTATTTGCCACAGGAACCCAATAATTACTGAATGGTTAAATTGGCTTAGGTCAATTTGCAGCCTACATTTTCAGCCATATTTTACAGTTGTTTTTGATGAAGATAAAAAGTAAATATGCCTTAGTGGCTAGTGGAGGATGACAAGAGGTAAGGTTTTTCCTCAAAGTTGTCCATTGATCTACTTAAAGATTCTGGCTTTCTAGACTTCTTGGTGCCTTTTATTTCCTTCATCTGGGCATATGGCGGACACCAAATGGTAGGGCTTACTTGGATTTTCCAAGGTAATAACTCTTATTGAAAAGGAATTTCTTATTTAATTGTAAGTGAAAGTCAGACGTGGAGAGTCCATGGCAAAGAATAAAAATATTAAATAGAATTGTAATTTTTGGCATAGAAGCCAGGTACCTAAGGCTGGGATGGGGCTACAGAAGTAAAATAATGAGATGAATTTACAAACTACGGCATCATCACAGAAAATGTTCCTCCTGGCCAAAGTACCCCTTGAGTAGAGTGGCTGAGGCATCCTCCTATGCAATGGTTTGGGCTGATGAAGGGTGATTCCCTGAAGGTAAGTAATGACCCTTTAGGTGAGATCAGGTTTCTAAGGGCCATATGCAAGAGGGCACTCTTGGTTATGGGACTAAGGAAGGTGAAGACTACACAGAATGACTGACATATTTTTACTGATCCAGATGACTGTAATACACAGAGAGCTATTATCTCTGTCCTTATTTTACTGGGGGAGGGACCTTCCTCAAAACACACACTCAGAGTCCAGTGGGAGCCTATTCCCCAGCAATTTGCCTTCTGGTGTGGCAAGTGTATGGAAGGAGAGGCAGCTACTTTGTTTTTCTCTTTTGCAGCTTGAAACATTTGAAGGCAGATGAGTTGGCATAAAGCAAACATAATTACATGTTAACTTCAAAGATGGAAAATACCATGTACGTTAAATTCCATAACCTGCCAGGAAGGAAATTATTCATGTTGACCTAATTTCATTTCTGATCTACCTACCATTGTTTAGAATAAAAATGTTGGTGGTTGACTTTATAATTCAATGTTTTTATTGGAAAACAATTTTTAAATGGCAATATACTGCAGAATAGAACGTGCCTTGTCCCAATTACATATTTTACAAGTAACTGAAAATTATGGATAGTGGGTGGCCACTTAGTAGAGAATTTAAGATCTTTATTGAAAGAAAAACTATAGAATCAGCCATTTTGTCTTTATTTGATTTATTGATCTTTTAATTTATCATGATTATTAATTTATCATTATTAATCATTATTCCTTTACCTTCTTGTTTTTGTGCATCAACGCAACCTAGTTTGTGTTTAAATTCTGCTCAGGTGCAACATTATTTCACAAACACCAGAAATGAGTTCTGGTTCATTTTATTTTAACTACTAGGGAAGATACAAAAAAGTAGAGATCAAAGGAGTCTTAATAATCATTCAATCCAATCCCCTCACTTTATTTTTATTTTATTTTATTATTTTTTTTAAGTCAGCTCCATGCCCAGCCCAACAGAAGGCTTGAATTCAAGACTCTGAGATCAAGAGTCACATGCTCTTACTGACTGAGCCAGCCAATACCCCAATGCCCTCACTTTAAAGAAGAAGAAATTAGTGTCAAGAAAAATGGTACTGCTTATCTAAGGTTGCATAGCTGGTTAGTGGCAAAGATGGATTTAGAACCCAAATCTCATGACTCCTGGGCTAGGGCTCCTTCCCCTACACTATACTGTTCCAAATTTCCCTAGCCATGCCATATTTTAAAATTCTGGTTTTTCCCCTTTGAGTGAATATAGACTTTAAAAAATTTTTTGTGTTAAAATGGACTTTTTCTGGTCTCTACTTCTTTCCCCTTCCCCTCTTCAAATACTTTGTGGGATCTTTGGGAGGAATTAAAAGGAAATTTCAGGGAAAGTGGGGGAGTGACACCTAATAAAAGTCAGGGGAAAGAGATAGCCCACACAAGCAAGAGTTGTTTGTCTTGTAGATGCTGCAGTTTGAGGAATCTGAAAGACATAAAGGTTTTAAGATCAGGTATAGGCTCCCAGGTTGGAAGCCAAGATGCTTAGATAGGATCTTGAGGACAGGGCAGAGAATAATAACACCAATAAAATGATAACAAGAGGATGCCAGTGGTGGAGTCAAGGAAGAGAAACTAGAGAGAAAGGAGGGAACCAGCAATGCACCCAAGGGGGACCCTTTGTGGACTGATAGAAGGCTTGGCACCATCCCTTAGACTCTATGTGTCTGAGTGATTGGCTATTGATAGGAATCTCTTTTTTGATGATAGTTCCATGCATACAATTATGGGCCTATTAAAGGGTACATTGAGTATTTGGGCATATTGGCAAGTTTGGGTTTTAATATTATCACTCTGCTATTTGGAGTCGTGTCCCATACCAGCTAATCTGGGCAATCCTAAAACAGCTCTTATTATTGATATGTCAAGCTGTCCCATAGGGCATCTGCTTAATAAGGGTTCAGAGAACTGTACAGGATACAGAACTGGAGTGATGCTTGGGACGCTTCATTTCTGTTTTCTCAAACCACCCCAACAGCTGAATTCTAGACCATTTCACCTTAGGTGAGCATATTGTAGTATAAAGGTTGTAGACTTTAGCATTAGATCCAAATTCTAACCTCATTTCCTAGTTGAGGACCAATTTTTTTTAAGTGCCCAAGTCTCAATTTTCTCATAATAATATATACTTTGCAGTGTTGTTGTAAGAATTAAATAATATGGATAACACCCTTGGGGTTATGCTTGGCACAATTGTCAATAAATGGTGACCTTTATTTTTCTGGCACTACTGAGAAGAGGAGGGAGGGAGATTAATGTCTGAGGAAAAAGAGGCAGGAGTTTCTTTGTCCTTGGATGGAGGAGGTTTTGGAGTTGGTAGAGTTGCCTGGTAGGAATAATGAGTTGGCTAAGAAGAAAGATGGATGGAAGGAGAAAAAAAGATAAGGTGGAGGAACCAGGCAAGGTCTCCAGAAAGAAAAGCAAGAAATGGCCGTGAGCAGTGATACAAGGTGTTTTATAACCCCTCTCTACTGAAAGTGTGGTCCTTGGACCAACAGCATTGGCCTTGCCTAGGAATTTATTAGAAATGCAGAGTCTACGGCTCCTCCCCAGACCTTTGGAACCAGAATTCACAGCTTAACATCCCCAGGTGGTTCCTATGTTCACTCAATCTGTTGTTTTTATGAGTTAGGGCTTGAGCAGATTCAAATCAACAGGAAAGCCCCTAGGGAGCTTTTATCAGGACAGTTTCTCAGCTAAATGGGTCCAGGATCCAAGATGTGTCACTCCCTTTGGCACTCAGATCCCGACAGGAGGTTTTCCAAGCCAGTTAGGCTAGAGACTGAGGGATTCTTAGAACTTCATCTGAATCCAAAGTAACAGACCTGGAGGAACTGGGAAGTGGAGTGATTAGCATTCTTTATTGAGGAAACAGTTAGGATTGTCATTTAGACACATCTGGTAACCCAAGGACACACCCTGCCTGATCAGCACCCGGTACCCTCCCTTGGCTCTGAACAACAGAAGCACCTTTGTGCCCTGCATGTAAGATGTTCCTCACAGGTGCTTTCTTCTTAGCCAACTCAACAGGACTAACGCCCTCAGGCAAGCCACATCTCTTCCCTGTTCCCAGTTTCTTGTTCCCTGTTCTGTTATATTTAGAAAGGCTCCTGGGGTTTCCCAGTGCAGTGAGGACAAGAACCATGATGTTCTGGTGGCTCTTCATACTCAATTATACTCCTAAGTAAGCAGCCAAGCAGGTGATGAAAATGAGAGAAGTTGCTAGAAGTAACATAAGAAAGTGTTGGGTCTGGGGCTAACAGGAAAGCACTTGCACCATCACAAAAGGGTCGTCTCCATTCAGTCCTGCCAGTTGTCAGGGCCCATGGGAGCCAATCTTTTTTCAAAGAAAAGCTACAAGTCCAGGCTTTGATGTTAACTTTTCTGTTTTTAAAAGCTAACAAACCATGCTGCTCATACAAAACACACCTGAGGGCTGGATGCAGCCCACAGACTGCCAATGTGTGACCTCCTTCCTGAGTCTTTTAAGAGAAGAGGATTGAAATTTTCATCACACTTCAAATAGGCAAATGAGACAAAAACTCTTGAATTGCTGTTTGCCCCAGCATGGTAGGGGATGGCTGTCCAAGGAAAACAAAGATGCTGACTTACTCTTCTAGCTGGACATGATTTGAATGAAATATTGCCGTCATACCTTTCCATTGCAACTAAATACAAAAATACAAAAGCATTCAACAACTCACATATTCTGGGATGAAAAGAGCCTATCATAATTAGTTGATTAATCATTGTCAGTCTCTTGTCATGTGCTGATACATGAGTAACTTATGTTCAGAGTATTGATTGCATTCAAGCTAGGATTCCTTTGAGGCTGTCACCTGAAGGACATTGTGACCACAGTGGTCCACCTCAGGTTACTGCCTTTTGCAAAGTGATAATGGGGTGCACAGCCAGGTGTAATTTAAGCACATCTTCCTACAGGCAGTGGGTGGTTATGGCTGCACCGCTGTCGCTGTATTGCTTTCAGCTTTAATGGGAATCTTTATTGAAACAGAAACCTAATTCCATTTAGGTTAATAATATGCCCACTCAATCTTCCTTTCCAGAACCAGCCTGATCTTTAAACTTTCTGAGGGGAGACTAGCAGTGATTTCTCATTGCAGGTGGATATCTCATCAGATAAAGCAGGGTCAGGAAAGAGTTATTCAGAGTCATTTTGATTGCTTTTTTTCATAGTGAAACGGCAGTAACTCTCCCTTATCTCTGAATACAGTGGTGCTAAAACCATGGTGGAGGACCGCAGGAGTTGATATTTGTCTCCCAGATGTGCCAGATTGAAGTTCAGGAATGGGATGAGCTTGTATTCAGGTGCCAAACCAGGACTAGAGCTATTCACTCCAACCCTGCTCTTTTAATCAGGCTCTCCCTGTGTGATTAATGGCTATGGAAATAATTTATGGGTTCTGGGAATATGACAATCCAGGTGCAGCCTCCACCTTTCCTACCACCAAACCCCAAATTTCTTCTTTTCTGGAGCCAAACAGCTGCTAACTTCCATGGGTGCTTGGGTGCAGATGAGGCCTTCAGCTTTGGTGGGTTCCAAGCAGAGGGAATTGTGAGGTTCTTTCTTCAAGTGGGCTGGGCAAATGCTTAGAGAATAATATCAAAAGCTGTAAAGAATGGAAGACAGTAGATCCTGGAAAGAGTTGAATTGTCAGGTCTAAATTCACCACAGGCCCAATGTGACTGGACTGTTTTCCAACCCTAAGAGTCCACGGAGGAGTTGAATAGGGACTGAGTCCTCTCCCCTTCAGCTGGGGCAGCGTGAGAAGTCTCAAGAGAGAGGGTTTTCCTGCAGGTGCTTAACGGAGTGCAGGCAGCTTCTATAATTCAGCCTGTGGGGCCTGAGATTTCTTCACCATCTGTGGAAGTCCCACCACTTGGAACATATAAGCCACCATTCCCTAAGACCTAAAGTTAAAATACCATACTATTTAAACAGGGCCAGGCAGCCAGAAAGAGGATAGTCAGAAAAAGCAAAATGCATTCTCAGCAAAATGAAGCTGGGAAAGGAGTGTCTGGTGGGGGATGGGCAGGGATAGGAACTTGAATGAAAAACATTGCAACTCTTGGTGAAAAGAGAGGGAGAAATAAACAAGATTCCAAAGTTTTATAGAAGGTAGGAGAGAAAGTAAGAGGATTCTAAAGCTCTTATCGTATCAGAGTAAAGGAGCATTAGGAGGGAGCTAAAGCATCTCTGTGGGGAAACAATACATTCTGCTGAGGATAATAGTATCTTGTTTTCAGGAAAAAAATACGTATATATATTTTTAGAAAAACTAAGAAGCAGCTAGGCTCCCAAGTCACCTCTGTTGCTTTACACAGGATGATTGGTGCTCTACCGCCTCCTGGCAGGAGACACTCTGAGAGACTGAACCAGAGGGATTCAGGACTCAAGCACATCAGGCTCACTGAGGCAAGGATACCACTGAAACTGGGGATGAGGAAGATTAGTTACAGAAAGTTGGGATCCCTGGTTTTCTTCTGTGCCTTACCTCCTAGAGTACTAGCTTAATCCTCCCACTAAGGGAATTACAGGTTTCCTCTTTGGGGGCCTGGCCAGCTCAGGAGAGAAGACCTAAAGATACTGACAGAACCCCTCAGTGAAGCAGACAGTGCCGGAGAGAAGCCCACCAATCAACAGATTCCACTCACACCCTCTAAACTCTGGTTCAGTTAGCATATCACTCTTAAATATGAGCAGACAACCAAGGATTACAGACATGTAAGAAAATATTATGAGAAAGGCAGAGACCAAATAAAATAAATAAAATAATAAAAATAAAATTGGAAAAAAAATAAAAAAGAAACTTTAAAGAGCCCTCAATATCTCCAGAGAGAAAAGAGAAGATATCCTATGCAGGAAACAAAAGAAGTGATTAAAAAGGAATCATGAGAGAACAATTAAAAGAGACCTCAGAGCTTAAAAACAGGATAGCTGAAAGGAACAACTCAAGAGATGAAAGAAGTGTTGTCAAAGTAACCAAATAAAAATACAGGACTCCCAGTTTAATTTAAATTTCAGATAAACAAGAATTAAGTGTTTCGCGTAAGTATGTCCCATGCAATACTTAGTTTGTCTGAAATTAACATTTACCTGGGTATCCTGTATTTTATCTAGTAACCCTAGATGGAAGACAAAATTGATGAAATTTCCAAGAAAATATAAGCAAAGAAAGTGAGAGAGAGAGAGAGCCAGGAGAGAGAGAAAGGGATAGATAGGTAAAGTGTGAGAGAGAAATGTACAGAGGGAAACAGAGAGCATAAAATTCAAGGATTTGTTGAGGAAGTCTAATATTTGAATGATAAGGAGTTCCAAAAAGGAGAACAGAGAAAACAGAAAGAAATTTCCCGCTACTGATAGAGAGTCTACCCAGAGCCAAGCACAGAGGACAAAAAATCCCTGACAAAGCACATCAGTACAAACTTGCACAGCACCGATGACATAAGAGTGAAAGATCAAGCCATATACAGAGGATCAGGAATGAGAGTGGTAAAATCTTTCTGTAGAAAACAGTGGAGCAATGCCTTCTGAATTCTCAGAAAACTTATTTTCAGTCTAGAATTCTACACCCAGCTAAACAGACCATCAAATTTGAAGGCAGAATAAAAATTTTTCCAGAACCTTCAAGATCTTAAAAAACTTAACTTCCAAATACCCTTGCTTAGAAAGCTATTGGATCATGTGCTCCTTCAAAATGGGAGAGCTAACCAAGAAACAAGATAAGGACCCCAGGAGAGAGAGGCAGGAAATCCCTGAGATGCTGAAAAAGGGAGATTTTAGGATGACAGCTATACAGCAAGTCTAAAGAATGATCAGGCCTCAAAAAAAAAAAAAAAAAAAAAAAAAGAATGATCAGGCCTCATTGGAACAGGATAGAAGGCTCCAGATGGGCTATTTGAAAAAGATACATTTTGGGGCACCTGGGTGGCTCAGTCGGCTAAGTGTCCGACTTCTGCTCAGGTCATGATCTCATGGTTTGTGGGTTCGAGCCCTTCATTGGGCTCCGTGTTGACAGCTAGCTCAGAGCCTGGAGGCTGTTTCCGATTCTGTGTCTCCCTGTCTCTCTGACCCTCCCCTGCTCACGCTGTCTCTCGCTCTCTCAGAAATAAATTAAAAAAAAACATTAAAAAAATTTTTTAAAAGAAAAAGGTAAATTTTATAAAATATCTGATGTTTAGAAATAATAAGATGAGATTTTAATTCTGCCAGAGAGTATGATTAATAATCTGGACACAAGAAAATTAAGAAAGTGAGAAAATTATCAACTCTAAAGAAAACCAAAAGTTGTACAAGAAGGAAATTTAATTATACTTCATTTCATGACTTAGTTGGGAATATTATTTCATTATTATTTCGATATTAATAGTCATAATAGTATAAACTCAATATTAATCAACAGAACTATGATATAATTACATGGTAAGGAGAAGAGTGTGCTTGTATGCATGAGCATGCCTGTGTGTATGTGTATGTGTATGTGTGTGTGTGTGTGTGTGTGTGTGTGTGTGTATGTGTAAAGTTTGTGAGGGTAAAGAAGCCAAGTCCTATAATGTAGTAGTCAGGAGTCTCTGCATGATAATCCAAAACTGAAATAACAAGAAATAGCTGTATAAAAGCATGCCGTTTAGAAATGGAGAAGCAAATACCAGAAGAAATACATATAAAAATTATGAGTACTTGTCTTCTAGATAATGGGAATTGACAGGTGGTAGGGGCAAAGGTGTAGACTACTATTTTGTATTATAAGTGTTAGATAACTATTTGACTGTTTAAAATTATTTACCTTAATAAAAATGTAAAGTTTTAAAGCTGTTACTAATTTTATTTTACCTGGAATCCAATGATACATTCAAAGAACAGCAATCTCGACCATGCAGGATTTATTCTAGGAATTCAGTATCAGAAATTCAATAACAGAATTCTAGAGGTCAATATCAGGGAATCAACATAATATATGAACAAACTGATTTTTTCACATGATCATATCCATAAAAATCACTTATAAAATTTAGCAGACACTCCGCAAAAGTTTCTAAAGAATTAGAAATATAAAATAATAGTTTATAGAAATGGTAAAGCGTATTAAAGTCTACAACGATAAAAGGAATAAATATTGTCCCAAATGGCAGAAGGAAAATGGTAGAGGATTGTTCTTGAGGGGTAGCAGCCCCCACATCATAAAGAATCTCTTTGCCTGTGAAGTGAAGACATTTAGCTGTATCTTTCCTGCAGTCCTCAAAATGTGAAGGATCACTTGCATTAGAAACACTTTTTCCAGGGTCCCCAGAGTTTACATTTTAAATAAGAGCCCCAGGTAATTCTGTTTTGGATTAACTTGAGGAATGGCAGCTCAGACCAACAGAATTTACCAGAGGGTTCCCACTGAGAAACAACAGAAACAGGTTTTCAAAGGCCTCCATCTTCCTTTTCTTTCCCCAACCCAGCCACCCATTCCTGCGTTATTACAGTAGAGGACTAATGGGTCGTTACTCAAAGTCAGCCACACCACTTCCTATGGAAAAGTTGGCTCAGGTTGCCATTTGATGCTGGAGAAGTTACTGGAGGTGGCCTAGGTTCCCGGAGCACCCCTCCTTTAGCTGATTCTCAACAAACGGCAAGATAGCATCTTCTTGGGGGGTGAGGAGAGAAATGCTGTGTCTTATCAGCAAATCTGAAGCTGGCCAGTCTTGGTTTTGAAAGCTTTGTTGTTTGTTTGTTTGTTAATTCCATAATAATGAGACTCCAAATAGTTCTCTGAATGGTCAGTGTTACTTTTGCAAATGCTGGAGGAGGTAATCAGGACAGAAGACCTGACCTCTGGGTCAGCCTCAGAGCCCAGCTGGAGCCATTTTCATTCTGAATTTGGTGACATCAAGGGTGCCTGGGTGGCACAGTCCGTTAAGCGTCTGGTTCTTGGTTTTGGCTCAGGTCATGATCTCATGGTTTGTGAGTTTGAGCCCCACTTACGGCTCCACACAGACAGAGCAGAGCCTGCTTAGGATTCTCTCTCTCCCTCTATCTCTGCCCCTCCCCCACTCAACTCCCTCTGTCTGTCTGTCTGTCTCTCTCTCTCCCAAAAAAAAAAAAACCAAGAATTTGGTGACATCAGTCTAGGGAGACAGATGGACTTGCTTTGGATGCCTGGAGAGTAGCAGCCATAGAGATCCATGGGCATCTCAGGAAGCTTCCACAACTGTGACAAGAACAAATGGTCTTTGAGAAGTGGCTCCAGGAAGGAAATGACCAGAGCGACTTAGTGAAGCCTGCTCACCCAGGCCATCTTTTTTTTTTTTTAACAAATAGTTTATTGTCAAGTTGGTTTCCATATAACACCCAGTGCTCATCCCCACAAGTGCCCTCCTCCATGCGCATCTCCCCCCCCACACACACACCCATCAGTCCTCAGTTTGTTCTCAGCATTCAAGAGTCTCTCATGGTTTGCCGGACAAATGTATCAAGAAGATGTGGTTCATCTACACGATGGAATACTACATGGCAATGAGAAAGAATGAAATCTGGCCATGTGTAGCAACATGGATGGACCTTGAGGGTGTTATGCTGAGCGAAATAAGTCAGGCAGAGAAGGACAAACACCAGGCCATCTTTTGAACAGAATCTCTAGGCAGTCATTCTAGAACTTCAGCATGCATCAGAATCACCCGGAGGGCCTGCAAAAACCACCAACCACTAAGCCCCATCCCACTGTTTCTGATTCGATAGATCTGGGTACAGCCTGGGAGCTGGCATTTCTAACACATTCTTGCTGCTAGTGCTGCTCTGGGGGCGCTTCGAGAACTACTGCTTTGTGGTCGGCAAGGGAAATCTGCTTAGCAACATCTTTTTATTTATTTATTTTTCCTGCTTGGGCAATGTCCTTGTGACTTGACTGAGGGAGAAAAGCTAGGGAGGCTGATGGGATGCACGTTGGGGCCACTTCAAGGTCTGCAAGGCTGTAATTAAATGCTCCTCTTGAGGCCAAGGAAGAGAATTGGACCCAGCTGGAGAGAGAACTACTGCACCTGTTTACATTCATCAACCCACAAGTATCTGATGAGTGGCTATCGTAGTGATAGCTACCAATTATTTATTTATTAAAACATTTTTTTAACGTTTATTTATTTTTGAGAGAGAGAGAAGCATGAGCAAAGTAGAAGCAGAGACAGAGGCACAGAATCCAAAGCAGGCTCCAGGCTCTGAGCTGTCAGCACAGAGCCTGACATGAGTCAGGCTCCTCACGGACCTCAAGATCATGACCTGAACCAAAGTTGGACGCTTAACTGATTGAACCACCCAGGCACCCTTGTGTGTGTGTGGGTTTTTGTTTTTTTTTTAAATGTGTTTATTCATTTATTTTTGACAGAGAGATAGAGCACCAGCAGGGGAGGGGCAGAGAGAGAGGGAGACACAGAATCTGAAATAGGCTCCAGGCTCTGAGCTGCCAGCACAGAGCCTGATGTGGGCCTCAAACCCATGAACCATGAAATCATGACCTGAGCTGAAGTCCAATGCTTAAGTGACTGAGCCACCCAGGCGCCCCTATAGCTACCATTTATTAAGTGCTGTCTGTATGCCAGGCACTTCATAGACATTCAGACTTCATGGCAACCCAGTGACCCAATTCAGACCTTGCCAGGCATATCCTGCCTCAGGGACTTGGCACTGGCTAGACCCTTGGCCCAGAAATGTGTTCCCCTCCCCACCCCGCCAGCTCTCCCCTACGCTCAGGTTTTGCACCAATACCATCTTGTGCAAGCAGGCTTCCCTGGCCACCCCCTAGAATCTCAACTCCCACCCTGGCCGCAAACCTCCATCCCCACCTTCAGGCTTTACTCTTCTCTCTTGAGCACTTACCACTAACATTCTATATATTTTGTTTTGTTTTGTTTATTATCTGGTTCCTGCATTAGCAGCTAAGCTCAGGACAGGGCTTATGTCACGACTGTTTCCTTAGAGTCTAGAACTGTCTGGTACATAGTTAATAGTCCGTACTTATGGGTAAAATGAACAAATGAAACCTGTGGAGAGCCAAGTCTTATTTTTCAGGGACGTGCAGAATTTGGTAACATGAGGATTAGAGCCTATCAACTAAAAAAGTATTCATATCTGGCTTATTTCATTGGAACTGTTTAAATGTGAAGGAAGAAAAGAAATAGAAATTAAAACAAGGGGAAGAGGGGTACTAGCGGCTAGGAGAAGGGAGCAGGAAGTGGCACCCCACACGTGGACCCTGGGGGTAGCTAGTTGTCCCTCAACTCTCCAAGCCAGGGTAGCTCTAAGTGGGTGGGTGTGTCCCCTGGACTCTGACTGGGGGCAGAAAACAGCTACTATAGTCAGTAAACATGGAAAACCTTGCCCAGCCCAGTTGCTGGGAAGCAGGGTTTCTGAAATGACAGGAAGGGTTAGTTAAAAAGAGGAGCTCCCAGATAGCCAAACCAGCTGATCCTGGAGGGAACCAGAACTAGGTTGTCACCCAGAAGTAGCAGCTGACACAGCAGCATGGGGGCACTGAAGATTCGGGGGCAAAGAGAAGTTGGCCACGTGCCAGCCATTGGACAGACTCCTGAGGCAAAAGGAAGAATCTGGGTCCATGATTTAACTGTATAAACAGACTTGGTTTGATTGGAAACACTGTCTGATAGAGTCCATGCCACATGGAAAATATTAAACATTTCCTCCCTTGGCACCTGTTGCTAACGGACAGGCTGCAGTGTTGATGATATTGCAACAATATATAAATTCAGTCCATTAATGAACTCTAGGGAGAGTCTACATGCTCCAGCCAGCCCCACTTGTCTCGTATTTGAACATAAAAAAAGAAAGTGCCTGAACGGTTGAGTTCACAGCATTGTGCAAACAGGCAGGTGCTGCGGTCACGCTTCAGAGCACAGCACCCAAGTGAAGAAAGAGGAAAAAGAATATAAAATAATGTTAAAGCCAACAAACAGACTTCACCCACAGTGATCAAGTGACCAACGACTAGATTCGATTCAATTTAATTCCATAAACAGTAATCGTAGGAATCAGCTTGGGGTGGAAAATCCTCTAAATAGAAGCTGAAGTGCAAAGTCCCCAACATTATAAGCCCTCTGATGGAGAGTAATTTGGTGATTTGGCAAACTGTACTTCCTGTCTCCACCAGGAGTGCACTAAAGACCTACTGTGCGCTGCATGTGCGTGACAGCAATCACCATGCTAGGCTGCAGTGAGCCAAGTGTAGTCAAAGGGAGTGGCCATCAGGCTAAGCTTGGTCTAAGGTAGTGCAGCTGTTAATAGAGGTTGTTTAATAATGGGCCCCAGGGTCAAATATGTGTGGGATATATCCAGTCAATCAGAGGTTAATCTTTACTGTATTCTTACATAGGCTAATATGCACTGGAAATCTATGAGAGGACCACAGTAAAGTGTTTCTCAAATATTTGACTACAGAAGCCTTTTTGCAAAGGAACCCACACTAGAAAAATCTACTCTAATCCCATATCTCTCTCTGCACCTATGTTGAGAAGAAGTTATGGACTAAGTGTGACTGTTTATTTCTTTTTTATTCACTTATTTTGAGAAGGAGAAAGAGAGAGAGAGAGAGAGAGAGAGAGAGCGAGCCAGCCAGCCGGGGAGAAGCAGAGGGAGAAGGAGACAGAATTCCAAGCAGGCTCTTTGCTGTCAGTGCAGAGCCCAATGTGGGGCTCAAACTCATGAACCATGAGATCATGCCCTGAGCTGAAATCAAGAGTCGGACACTTAACTGAGCCCCCCCCAGGCACCCCAAAGTGTGACTGTTTATAAGCAGACTTTGTTTGATTGGTAGGGAAAGATTTGGTCGCCACTAAATTAGTGAGTTCTTGAAATGGATGTTAAACTTCCTGAAGCCTCTAAACCTGCCTGTGACGGCGACCTGCAGAGGATGCCTCCCTCCAGACAGAACTCAAGGTGTCCTTTACTGGAGATGATCTCACACTGCAAAGCCTCAAACCACACCTGCCATCAGAGGCAAGTGTTTTTTGTTTTGTGTTTTTTTTAAGTGGTGTTTACAGCTTACAAAATTGATTTTATTAATCTCCAAAAGGTTGCAAAATGCAGTTTGAAAAATACTAAGTTCTCTCCAAATGGAAGCCTATTCAAATTCTTATGCCTCTTCCCTCAAAGAATTCTGTGTTCATTGTCTCATGCAGCAAAAGGGGAGCTTCAGGAAAGGTGGTGTTTAACACCTTCTTCATGCACTCCAAGCTCTTGACTAGGCCCCTGAATTGGGAAAGAACAGGGCAGGCTGTGGTTAAGCCTGTTTTTAAAACCATGCTTTCAGATTTTGAATGTGGTTCATATTTTAATCTTTTTCTGTAAACAGTCCATGGCTATTCCCAATATTTGTTCTCACTGAGATCACAGGTAACCGAATGATAAGGCTCCAGCTGCTCCATGTCGGCAGGCTCCCAGGTAGTCACGTGTTAGTAGTGTTACCTACACACCCTCTTTCTTTCCTTTCGTCTCACTGTTGGGATCTTAACGTCACAGGCTGGGCTTATCCTCTGAGGGACAGCAGACCCAAAAGTTCTCCCGGTGCCCTGAAAAAGGTGAGAAAGATTAGTGATAAAAAAAAAAAAAAAAAAGATTCTAGGGGCACGTGGCTCAGTCAGTTAAGCGTCTGACCTTGGCTCAGGTCACAATCTCACGGTTCGTAGGTTCGAGCCCTGTGTTGGGCTCTGCGCTGAGAGCTCGGAGCCTGGAACCTGCTTCGGATTCTGTGTCTCCTGCTCCCTCTGACCCTCCCCTGCTCACACTCTGTCTCTCTCTCTCGAAAATAATTTAATTTTAAAAATTAAGAAAAAAAAGAGTCTTTAATACTTTCTACTGTAGGAGAAAAGCCTGAGCCTCAAGGCCCTGGCCTCAATCCTCCCAGGGTGCAGTTCCTGGAGCCAGCGGCACCTCTTCCCTCCCTTTCGGTACACCAAAGGTGCTGCCAACGTTTTTTTAAAAATTAACAATTGAATGTGATATTTTGCAAAGCACTGTGGTTTTTCAAGCTTTAATATTGAGGGGTCTAAAAAATATTTGTATTCTCAATTTTCTTTTCTCACTGTCTTTCTTTCCTTCTTGATTTGCTTGACGTTTTTCTGAGCATTTTGGCTGTGGCTTTCTCCCATTATTGTCCCTTGGAGTAATACCTTAAATAGAAAATACAATCTTGTTGTTTGGAAAATTAAAGAAAAATAGGAGTGCAGGTCATAGGGCCTGGGGGGGGCAGTAGGAGAGAACAGAGGTGGGGGGGCAGGGAGGGATCGGAGTTCAGTCAGAACGACACATGATTCACTGTAATGTCAAGACTGAAAAAATGGATTTTACCGTGCTGACTCAATTTAACTGTTCAAATGATTATTGTTCCCCTGGTGTTTAGAAAAACATGAAATGAAAGGAAACAGACTCATAAAGACTTGAAGAGTTTTCAGAAACCATTATGCCCGCAAAATCTGTTTTGATTTTGCCAACTTTATGTATCCTAACCTATCCATTTTCATGACTGTAGAACCAAGACAGCAGAGCACGGAGGCCAAGAAGGACCTCTGTCTCTGATTCCCTGTGTGACCTTGAGCAAGTCACTTTATTTGTCCAGGTCTCCGTTTCCTCATTTAAATAGGGATTATTCACAACTGTGCTTACCATTCAGGGTTGTTGGCATGATTTAATGAAATAACATGTGATAAGCACTTACGAAAAACTGTCACGGGGTGCCTGGGTGGCTCAGTCAGTAAAGCATCTGACTCTTGATTTTGGCTCAAGTCATAATGTCACAGTTCAGGAGTTCAAGCCCTGCTTTGGGCTCTGTGCTGACAGTGCAGAGCCTGCTTGGGATTCTCTCTCTCTCTCTCTCTCTCTCTCTCTTTCTGCCCCTCTCCCAAGCACATGCTCTTTCTCTCTCTCTC
This sequence comes from Hyaena hyaena, assembly GCF_003009895.1. NCBI lineage: Eukaryota > Metazoa > Chordata > Mammalia > Carnivora > Hyaenidae > Hyaena > Hyaena hyaena. The sequence continues at coordinate 799,249 of NW_024080756.1, read as the reverse complement.
TCAAAATAAATAAATAAACTTAAAAAAAAAGTCTGTCATACTGTGAATGCTCTACACGCATAGAGTTACTGCAACTAGACCAGGGCTCTGTCTTTGGCAGAGTTCCACAAAAGCCATGCAAGAGAAGCCTTGTAGGCCTTGTGCACCACATATCAAGCATAGCAGATTTCAGTGACAAGTGATTTGCCCTTCAGGGGGTATTTTCAGTGCCTGGAGATATTTCTGGTTGTCATATTGATGTGTGTATGTGAGAAGCTGCTGGCAAACAGTGGGTGGAAGCCAGAGATGCTACTTGACCTCTACACTGCACAGGGTAGCCCCCCACAAGCAAGAAATATTTGGCCTCAAATGCCAATTGTGTCAAGGTTAAAAAAAACAAAAAGAGACTTAGCACAGCCCCTTTATCAGCTTAGGTCCACAGGGTATACTTTCCTTTGTGGCTATTAAAAGAGTTGTATTAATCTGTATGTGTAGAGTTTTGTGATTTTTTTTTTGTCATCTGACTTCAGAAGCTTGTGTGGAGATGAGATGATGAATGACGAGAGTGTTCTAAAATTGGCTATTTTTATATAATATTTATTCTTTAAAGTAGGCTCCACACCCAACATGGGGCTTGAACTCACCACTCAAAGATCAATAAAAAGGGTTGTAAGTGGAGTCTTAAGAGAACAAAAGAAATGTCTCAATACCTTCAAGGTCAACCCCATTGGCAAAGAGTTGGGGCAGAATTGGGAAATGCAATTAATGCTGGAGACAGGACCCTGGTATTTATTCACCACTGTTCCAGACTTTCAATGTTGAAGTGAATTTGTGGGAGCCCAGAGACCCACAGGGAAAGTTAGACAAGTGAGAGCGTGGATTAACTTTCAAGAATTTACTTTGGTTGCAGGGCGCCTGGGTGGCTCAGTTGGTTAAGCGTCTGACTTCGGCTCAGGTCATGATCTCGCGGTTCATGGGTTCAAGCCCCACATCGGGCTCTGTGCTGACAGCTCAGAGCCTGGAGCCTGCTTCAGATTCTGTGTCTCCTTCTCTCTCTGACCCTCCCCTACTCACACTGTCTCTCTCAGAAATAAATAAAAAACATTAAAAAATTAAAAAAAAAAGAATTTACTTTGGTTGCAAAAAAAATTTTTGATATTAGCCTAGGTCTTGAGATGAAAACACAGATAAGCTGAATTCTTCACAGAGCTAGAACAAGCAATTCTAAAATGTGGATGGAACCAGAAAAAGACCCGAATAGTAATGTTGAAAAGGAAAACCAAACTTGGTGGGATCACAATTCCAGACTTCAAGCTGTATTACAAAGCTGTAATCAAGACAGTATGGTACTGGCACAAAAACAGACACGATGAACAGAATAGAGAACCCAGAACTGGACCCACAAATGTATGGCCCACTAATCTTCGACAAAGCAGGAAAGAATATCCGATGGAAAAAAGACAGTGTCTTCATCAGATAGTATTGGGAAAACTGGACAGCAACATGCAGAAGAATGAGCCTGGACCATTTTCTTATACCATACACAAAAATAAACTCAAAATGGATGAAATACCTAAATGTAACACAGGAAGTCATCACAATCCTAGAGGAGAAAACAGGCAACAACCTCTTTGACCTCAGCCACAGCAACTTCTTACTTAACATGTTTCCAGAGGCATGGGAAACGAGCAAAAATGAACTCTTGGGACGTCATGAAGATAAAAAGCTTCTGCTCTGCAAAGGAAATAATCAGCAAAACTAAAAGGCGACTGACAGAATAGAGAAGACATTTGCAAATGACATATCAGATAAAGTGTTAGTACCCAAAATCTATAAAGAACTCATAAAACTCAACACCTCAGAAAACACATAATCCAATGAAGAAATGGGCAAAAGACACGAATAGACACTTTTGCAAAGAAGACAACCAGAAGGCTAACAGATACAGGAAAAGAGGCTCAACATCACTCATCATCAGGGAAATACAAATCAAAACCACATGAGATACCACCTTACACCTGTCAGAATGGCTAAAATGAACAACCCAGGCAACAGCGGCTGTTACTGAGGATGTGGAGAAAGAGGAACACTTTTTCACTGCTGGTGGGAATGTCAACTGGTGTAGCCACTCTGGAAAACAGTATGGGGATTCCTCAAAAAATTAAAAATAGACCTACCCTGGTGGGTGCCAGATGTCAACTGATGAATGGGTAAAGAAGATGTGGTATATATATATATATACAATGGAATATTACTTGGTGGTCGAAAAGAATGAAATCTTGCCATTTGCAACAATGTGGATGGAACTAGAGTGTATTATGCTAAGCGAAATTAGTCAGTCAGAGAAAGACAAATAGCATATGATTTCACTCATATGTGGAATTTAAGAAACAAAACAGATGAACATAAGGGAAGGGAAGCAAAAATAAGATAAAAACAGAGAGGAAGACAAACCATAAGAAGCTCTTAAATACAGAGAACAAACTGAGGGTTGCTGGCAGGGTGTTTGATGGGCGGATGGGCTAAATGGTTGATGAGCATTAAGGAGGACACTTGGGATGAGCAGTGGCTGTTGTGTCTAAGTGATGAATCACTACATCCTATTCCTGAAATCATTATTACACTGTATGTTAACTAACTTGGATTTAAATTTAAAAAAACATAAAGCACAGAGAAGATTAATCTAAGGGGAATATCTTTTTTTGTTTTAATGTTTCTTTATATTTGAGGCACTTGGGTAGCTCAGTCAGTTAAGTGTCTGGTTTCAGCTCAGGTCATGATCTCGCAGTTCGTGAGTTTGAGCCCTGCATCAGGCTCTGTGCTGACAGCTCAGAGCCTGGAGCCTGCTTCAGATTCTGTGTCTCCCTCTCTCTTTCTCTCCTAACCCTCCCTTGCTCTCTCTCTCTCTTTCTCTCTCAAAAATAAACATAAAATTTTTTTTTAATGTTTGTTTATTTTTGAGAGAGATAGAGTGTGAGTGGGGGAGGAGCAGAGAGAGAGGGAGACACAGAATCTGAAGCAGGCTCCAGGCTCTGAGCTGTCAGCACAGAGCCCGATGCAGGGCTTGAACCCATGAAATGCAGGAGCATGACCTGAGCCAAAGTTGGATGCTGACTGAGCCATCCAGGCACCCCTAAGGGGAGTATCTTAACTGATAATTCTATAGGCCTATTTTAAAAGTAAATATTAGATCAGATTGGATCTCCTTACAGGAAGGGTTTTTTTTTTTTTTTTTTAATTCAAACAAATATACTACATTGTGGGTGATTCTCCCAAGTTTGCACAAATCAGATCTAAAGATTTTCTAGATTGTTGTTGACAGCAGCCCCAAAGAAGAAAGTGTACCTTTATGTTTTAACAACATCCTACCTTCAATTTGTGATCAAACCATAATAAGACAAAGCAGAGAAAGAGGCTGAAAAGTGAGCTGGCATCATGTGGTGTCACAGACTGTCAGGTGTGGCCATCTTTCCTGTTATCTCCCAAGGAGCAAGTTCAGTGGACAGTAGACCATGAGACTCTGTCTTCATGAGATGCGAGTCTCTGTGATTCCAGCCACCTCTTGGATGGGTCTGGCAGAGAGAAGACCATGTAGCCAGAGAACCTCTAGGAGGCAGGTTGGCAGGCCCAGCAGCCCTTCAGGCCACAGCCTCTTTGGGGTTTGCCTGAGTTGTGGAGAGCCCAGTTGTAGGGCTAATGAAAGGTAGGTGGGAAGATGGCATGCCTGACTGGAAGACGTAGAGTTGGAAACCCCCCTGCAAAATGGCACATGACCTTCCCATGTTAAACTTGGAAGGTCAATGTGCCATTTGAACTGCCATTATGGCTTATTCCTCTTGAAACTTTCTCACATTTAAATTTCTATTGGAGCTGAACCAAGTTCTCCAAAGGCAATTTAAAGTTGAACGTTTTTCAAAGGAGTGCAAAAACGGAATAAACCTCTTGGTTTTGTGAGGGGGTGATGGCACGCTGATCTTGCCATTTTATGAGCAGAAGGCAGGTGTGAGCTTACAAATTAATGATCCAGAATGTCCACAGGAAGTGAATAAAGATTACCCTGTTGTCCCATTTGAATGCTATGCCGATGTTAGCAGTGCCAAAAAGTTTGATTGTATGGTCACCTTTGTTGCAAGAACAGAAGTCCAAGTGATCTTCATAATATGGATGGAAGGAGTTTTGATAAAATATTTCAAAACCAGAATGTTCCTTGGAGCCCTGAAACTTTGGGTCATAGAAGGAAACATCTGCAAGCAAATGACTTCATGATAAGGATATATTTAAAGAGCTCCCTAACTGACCATGCTATAATAATGACCTCTTTCAAAACACTTAGCTCTGGAGAGGCTCTGATGGAACCTGGGAATCTGTATGGTTGGAAAGAAATCTCCTTGATGCCTACATGAATGAAAAAGGCAGCGTGGAATAGTTCACGGTGGTAAAAGAGCACTGAACCAGGAACCCGAAGAACCAGGAACCAGGCCAGCCTCTTACTTCCTGCCCTTGTGATCTCAGACATTCTCCAACCCCTTAGAGTTCAGCCCTATCAGTAAAATGAGGATGGATGTTGGCATCTGCTGTGTACCCTACTGGGCTGTGAACATTTGAGAAAGCTTCATGAATTGTTTACTAAATAACTAGCGTCTTACTGTTCTTGTCAAAAGGTAATGAGAGTTAGAATCAAATTGTATCTTATTAAGGAAATATGTTTATAACCAAATTACTTCCTGAGAACTTCATGTTTCCTGGCATGGTCTTGCATTTCTCTCCTAATATAAAATTGTCAGGAAACCTATGTTTCTCTGAGTAGAAAATTGCATCGCCAATAAATATATTTTAAAATGTCTTATTTTATGGCCATCTCCTTTGGGCATCTAGATGTGGTCTCTTGGAAGGGGTCTTAGCCAAAGATCTTTTCATTACAGAGGACAGAAACTCATCCCAGTTAGTGCAAATGAGAGAAAGCTTGTTACAGAAACAAAAGTGAAAAGCAGCAGTCCATCTCATGCGCATCCCAATCCAAGTAGAATCACCCTTCATTCAACTGAGTTAGGGAAACATCCAAAATCAAAGTGATGCTTTTTTCCCCCGATGGTTTCATGGCTTATTTTTCTCTTAAACACACCACAAACCCACATACCACAATACTGGTCCAGTCAGTATCCCTGAGTCTATATAATTGTGTTGGTGTAATACCAAGTACCACAGTTTGTGTCTCTTAGTTTACTGTCCGACCTTCTTCCTTCCTCTTGCCTAGAATGTAGGTGCAATGCTATTCTCTCCATATCAGCTTCCTTTTCAGCAGTTAAAGATCAGAGCTATAAAATGACAAGCAAATCCAGAAGTATACTTTTATAGAACCCCTTTTGGGCAAGTTATTTAACCTCTTTGTGCCTCAGTCTTCATCTGTAAAATGGGGACAATATTATTCCCAACCATAGTGGCTGGTCCATGATGCTCAACATTAGCCATTATCATTAATAATTTTCAGGAGAAGCTGATTTAGAAAACTGACCAAAAGCAGGCAGGGGACTGTATAATCTAAACACTATATCAAGTTCTAAAATAAGATGACTTAAACACTACATTGAATTTGTCCCATAAGTTTCCAGAGAAGATGACTTGACCTAGGTCCTAAAGGAAGTGACTGAAATGACTTGGTGAAAAGAGATGGTTTGGTTTTCAGTTACTGTAACAACCTCCTCCCCCCCTAAAAAAACCTTAGTGGTTTAAACAACCAATTATTTATTTACTCACAGTTCTGCAATTTGGGCAGGCCTTAGCAGAAGCTGCCCATCTCTGCTCCACATGGCATCTACTGGCTGGACCATCCAAGATGGCCTCTTTGCTTATGTGGCTAACACATCAGGTGGGGTTGGCCGGGCATTCTCTTTCCATGTGGTTTCTTCATGTGGTTAGCCTGGGTTTCAGCTCATCAGGATGGTCTCAAAGTAGTCAGACTCCTTACAATGTGGCCAGCTTCCCTAAAATGCAAAAACAGAAGCTTCCAGACCTTCTTTGTGCCTGGGCTCAGAAGTCCTAGAATGTCATTTCCATCATATTTTATCAGTCTAGGCAGTGACAGGACCAGTCCAGCTTCAAGGGGAGGGGATTTAAGAGGGCATGAATATCAGGAAGCTTGGTTCACGGGGACCACAGATGAGAGAGACTGCCAAGAGGTTCGTGGTTCAAAGGTTCAAACTAGGAAGTGACAGAACAGCCCTCCACCCTACAAAGATCCTTGGAAACTGTCCTCTTTGGGGAGTTTGATTAATGTCTTCCTTCCCACTCTAGGTCAAATCCATTGAATGTGTATTAAGCTTTCAAACCGACATGCACATGAGCAGAACCCAACAGTGACAAAGGCTCTGGGTCAGGCCTCTAATAAGTTTATTTCCATGGTCACTCTTCATCACTTACCATTAGCATTTTTTCCCCTCTCAATTTTTCCATCTATTTCTGTTTCCTGAAGCAGTAAAAACCTTTAATTTTCTGTGGGCTGATTATTTTCCATGCGGGTAGACCTGGAAAATTTCCCAAAGAACCCGTTTTTGGTTTGGTTGACCCTGGGTATTGTTTGGGGGATCTGCTTTCTGTCCCCATGGTTGGGGGTGGGGCGGGGTTGCTACAAGGAAAGTCTGAGGTTAGTGCAGGGTGACTGCGAAGCCCTTCACCATAGTTGCTCAAGTGGGGCTTGCAATTTATACATCAGTGTTTCTTTCTCCTGCCCCAGATATGGAGAGCTCAGGCCTTCCTTCTGGATATTTCTCCCCCCCCCCCTTTTTTTTTTTAATTTCTAGGAGAGAGAGAGACAGCGTGAGTAGGGGAGAGTCAGAGAGAGAGATACAGACTCTGAAATAGGCTCCAGGCTCTGAGCTGGCAGTCAGCACAGAGCCCGATGCAGCGCTTGAACCCATGAACCGTGAGATCATGACCTAAGTGAAAGTTGGATGCTTAACCGACTAAGCCACCCAGGTGCCCCCCCCCTTTTTTTTTTTTCCCCTAGAGGGCTAGTGAAGCCTACAAACAGCAAGACATTCTCCTGTGGCAGAGGTATCAGCATTTGTAGGGAGCTGGGGCCGGCCTTGAGGTTACAGCTGAGAGAAGGTCAGGGTCCCTTCCATTCACAGAGGTTGCCTCTTCCTTAGCCCTTATCTGCTACTTCCTCTGTGTCTTCACCCTGCACCTGACGGGTAGCTCTCTGGAGATTAGAGGCCCTCTGCCCCTTACTTCATTCTCATCTCCAGTGTTCTCTGGGGTACCTTCAGAAGGTAAGATTGTTAAGAAATGTACACAACTTCACATGAAAGCAGCATTAGTCTCAGGGTTCATTAATTAAGACATCACACTAAACTAGAATGTTAATTCATTCTTGGCTCAGCCTTCAGTGCTTGGCACAGAACACGGTGCAGAGTAGGAACTCAAGCCTGCTGAATGATGCATGAATACCACCCTGCAAGGAATCACACCCAGCTTGGAATTTTCTATTTTGTTTCCTAAGTTTGTCCCTTTGGACTCTGCTTCCCTCGCAGGCTGTATCAAGGGAAAACAAGAGATGAGTTTCTTAGAAACAGCTTGTGTCAACCGTCCGTTTCCCTCCCTCCCCCTCCTCTGCCCAAAGTGGTGAGGCTGTAAACAGCTTTCATCAGAAAACTGGCACTTGGAAAGCAGAAACCAATTAGGGAGCTGCGGGATGACTCAGGAAAGTATTATCAGGGAACCAGGCGGGAGAACAGACACGTATTGGACATCAACCTTTCAGATATAACCTTTTGGAAGACAGCATTGATTGTAAATAGTCAGGCTCTAAGTTTAATCATTCAGCAGTTACTGAACTTCTTTAGATATATCTTGTTGGGCTTTGTAAGATTGCTGAACTAAGGGGATTTATCAAGGGGAAAGCCTGGATCATTCCTCAGGGAAATGTTTTATGATATTCTTTTGCCTTGTATATTAATCTGCTGGGGCTGCCATAACAAAATACCACAGACTGAGTTGCTTAAACAACAGATATGTCTTCCCTCACGGTGCTGGAGGCTGGAAGTCCAAGATCAAGGGGCTGGCATGGTTGGGTCCTTCTGCGGCATCTCTCCTGGGCTTGCGGGTGGCTGACCTCTTGCCTAGTCCTCACAGGGTCATCCCTCTGTGTATGCTTGCCTAGTATCTCTTCCTTTTTATGAGAACACCAATCAGATTGGACTAGGGCTCACCCACTTGATATCATTCAGCCTTAATTAAATGACGCTATCTCCAAATACAGTTGGATTCCAAGGTATGACATCTGAATTGGGGGGGGGAGGGGAGTGTGGGGGGGGGAGCGCAGTTCAGTCCACAGCACCTTGTTTGCATATGGAAGTAAAGAGTAGCAAAATATACTACTTTGGCATAAGGATTATTTTGAGGTAAGGGCACTTGAAAACAGCATATGCAAGAAGGATATTCCGGGGCGCCTGGGTGGCTCAGTCGGTTAAGCGTCCGACTTCGGCTCAGGTTATGATCTCACGGTTCGTGGGTTCGAGCCCCGCATCCTGCTTTGTGCTGACAGCTAGCTCAGAGCCTGGAGCCTGCTTCAGATTCTGTGTCTCCCTCTCTCTCTGACCCTCCCCCATTCATGCTCTGTTTCACTCTGTCTCAATAATAAATAAACATAAAAAGAAAAAAAGAAGGATATTCCAACCCCTCCTTCTCTTCCTAAAAACATGAATGCCCTCCCTATACTGGGAAGAAAGAGATATTCTTATCACCAGAGATGGGAAGGCGAGGCCGAGAGAAATCTATTCAAAACAGACCTTGTTAAAATAACCCTTGTCTTCCTTTAGTCCCTCCGTACATTTTAGTGACTTTTTCACAACTACTTTTTGTTCAACCTAGTATATACATACTTAGGCTAATTGCTTTTTGGGTCTTTGCTTTCCTGTGAAGTCGCCTATGTCCATGTAAAAGTATTAAATTGTATGCTTTTCTCCTGTTACTCTGTCCTGTATCAATCAACTCAATGCTCAGGCCCAGCTGGAGACTGTACGTGGATGGAGGAAAAGTCCTGCTTCCTCTACAGAGGTTTGCTAAATACTTTGTGTTGGGTGAATGACGACATCCTTTCTCCCTCTCGCCCGCTCTTTCTGCCAGTCCCTAGAATTACTGAGAGAGGAATAGGCTATAAACAGGTAAGGAGACTGCGCAGGGAGCTCCAGGAGGCGCGGTGTGACTATGGACGACTTGCCAGGGGTCCTTGGCCCTACCTGCTTTGCCTCTGTTTCCGTTGAGATCATTTGACTCTTTCCTTGTTCCGTTTGTTAGAGCAAAAGAAATGAGATTGCACAGTCATTGGATGGGGGGGTAGGGCGGCTCAAGAAAACAGTGACTGAATTACGAACAGTCTTTTCCGAAGTCCCGCGTAGGTTTCCGTCCGTGGAGGGGCCACCGCGAGTCGCATTACAGTAGTTTCATTTGCCCGGAGGGCAAGGAATCAGCCTGCTAGCTCCAGAAGTCGTGGGATGCAGAACGCTTCTCGTCTTTTGTCTTGAGAAGTGTCTTGTGTGGTCTTAGAAGCCAAAGCCATGAACGTCGGAGACACTAGAGCAAGTTGTCATGTGACGTTGCCAACCTGCTGCTCAGGCGTCCGCTCGGCAGAACGGCTCCTCTTCCCGACGTGCAGAAACCGGAAGACGGGCTTAGCTCTTCGATGATGCCGCAGGTTAGAATTTAATGAACTACGTGTGTCTCGGATGGGACTGACTGAGAGGGACGACCCTGGCATAGCCCTGGAAGGTTGAGATTTGGTGTGGTGGCAGTATGGCGGCTCTAGGTTTCACTTCCAAGTTACAGCTAGACTTTCTCAGTTTTCAAAAGGAAGACATTTCCTGATAGTGTGAAGACTGATCACGTCTTAGCCCGCCAATATCCTTGATTTAAACTGCTGTTGACTTTAGTTCCTTCCTGTATGCGAATGGAAAATGGCCTCAGAGAGAAATGATATGGATTTTGCCTGTTCTTGTATGTCCAGAACTACTAAAATAATTTATTTTAGAATCATTTGTCTATAATTATCTATAAACACTAGGATGACTGAGTCTTACGATTCCTTTTCAGGCCCTGCAATACCTTTCTTTTCAAGTAATAGCGAATGGAATTATTTACACAACCGAAGCAATTATTTACTATTGAGTATGCAAATATATCAAGGTTTACTTACTGAAATATTTCTCTTGTGTTTTTGAGAACCATGGAAAGGGACACATCCAGAAATGTCAGGGGATTATGTGTGTGATTTCCAACCCAAAACTTAACTTTTAAAAAGGGCAATTTTGATTAAGTCTTTAAAAACACTTAACTGAAAAGAAGGAAAAGCTTAAATTATGGTTAGAAAAACTATTTTAGAGAACAAATTTACAAACTGCTCCTTAACTCACTTTAACTTATATTTTATACTTTTAATTCTACAAAAACTCACAAAGCTTACCTTGTTAACCTTGGGAAAGTAACAATGATGAATCTGTGTTTTTAAAGCTGTTTTCTAGGGGCGCCTGGGTGGCTTAGTCGGTTAAGCGTCCGACTTTCACTTAGGTCATGATCTCGCGGTTCGTGGGTTCGAGCCCCACGTTGGGCTCTGTGCTGACTGCCAGCTCAGAGCCTGGAGCCTGTTTCAGTCTGTGACTCCCTCTCTCTCTGACCCTCCCCTGCTCATGCTGTCTCTCTCTCTCTCTCCTAGAAATAAATAGAACATTAAAAAAAATTGAAAAAAAAAAAGCTGTTTTCTAGTCCAGAGCAATTTCTTTTTTTTATTATTTTAAAATATTTATTTTTGAGAGAGAGAGTGCAAGTCGGGTAGGAGCAGAGAGAGAGATACACACACACACAGAATCTGAAGCAGGGTCCAGGCTCCGAGCTGTCAGTACAGAGCCCGACACAGGGCTCGAACCCACAAACCGCTAGATGGTGACCTGAGCTGAAGTTGGACGCTTAGCCGACTGAGCCACCCAGGCACTCCCAAAGCAATTTCTAATTAGACTCTGCAAAATCAGTTTTGATTCTATATAAATAAATAAATGGGTTTGTCAATGGGTCAGGGACTTCATGCAAAGTGGATACAGAAGAAAAGACAAAAATACATTAATATGCCCCAAAGCTTCTGTTGACACATAGAGCTTTTAGAAATAGTGGGTTCATCCCTATTGTGGGAACAGTCTCTGAGAACAAACCAGAGTATTCTTAGACTTAGTTCCTGAAAATTGTCTTTACTGTTCGCTTACTAGGTGATCGTAGGATTCAGAGGAAATGCAGTTAGTCCTATGGAGTCCAGTTCAGTGTAAGCAAACTCTACTGGCCAGAACTACTGGTGACAAATGTCAGTAGCTCCTAGAAAAGCATTATAAGTTTATTTATTTATTTAAAGTTATTTTATTTATTTATTTTTATTTTAGACTGAGAGTGTGCACAAATGGGGGAGAGGGATTGGGGAGGGAGGGAAGGGAAAGAGAGAAAGAGAGGGAGGGAGGAGGGAGGGGGAGAGAATCTTAAGCAGGCTCCATGCTCAGCATGGCCTGGAATCATGACCCAAGCTGAAATAAAGAGTCAGACACTCAACCAACTGAGTGTCCCACGCAGGTGCCCCAAGCACTGTGAGTTTAGCTAATAATGTATGAAGTGTCAGGGAATGCCAAATATCCTTTACAAAATTTCTGGCCAACTTCTATGAAGATTGAAAATTATTTACACATTTCAACTGATAATGTGCAGTTATGGTTGAGTACAGCTTTTGTTCATTTCTCTATTAAAAAAGCAAGCTTACCTTCAGAATAACTGTATGGAATGTTCCATGAAACCCAAAGTCCATTCCTGGCTGATTCCACGTGCATTCTGTTTCACTCTTTGGCTGACACATTCTTCCTAACACTGAACATTCACCTATGTCAACACTTGAGACAGAAATTGAAATATTTTCAGCAAATATAAATTTTCAAATTTCACCAAGTGAGTCCTGGTTAAATGTTTCAATTAAGCAATTATGTTTACTATCACTCCTGCTGGAAATAACTCCACATAAAAATCATAAAAACATGAAAACAAAAATTATGAAATAAAAAAACCCTAGAAGCTGGCAGGGTTGTGTTAAGTGATATAGGGCAGGGTTTTTCAACTTCAGTACTCTTGACCTTTGGGGCCAGATAATATTTTGTTGTGGAGGGCTGTCCTGTGCGGTGAAGGATATTTAGCAGCAAACACCCCTGGCCTCGACCCACAAGATTCTAGTAGTACCCCCTCCCCGGTTGTGAAAACTAAAAATGTTTCTACTTACTGTCAAATGCCCTATGGGAATAAAATTGTCCCTGTTGAGACCCACTGACTTAGAGAATGAGAAAAATGTAAAAGTGTGTCTAGGGAGAGTCCCAAAGCAGGCTTATTCTGGCCAGAGAACCCCCAAAAGGCTTGGGATCTAGGGGCACCAGGCAGAAAACAGGATAGACTGACAATCTGTAAGAGGTAGATTAGCGGCTCTATATCCTTTCTGCTAGGAGATTCCTTCCTTGAAGAGGCGGAATCTGGGAGACTCCAGGCTTGCAGACATCAGGCACAGCTGAGGATGAAGTTTCCACACTAAATGTGGGTATTATGTGTAAAGTTAAGAAAGTCAGTGGAATTCTAGCTCCTTTCTCAGCTCAAAGAACACTCTTGGCCAGGTATATATTTTCCAGGCAGGAGACTGGAGCATTCTTCTGATGAAAAACTAACCAAGCCACGGAAAGAAAAGAAAAATCTGTTGTTATTAAGATTAGTAAATGGACTCGGCCAGACCACCCTAAACTCTACCAGTCAGTTGTCTCCCCCCAGCCCCCACTCCCATCGCTTTTAATCATAGGTTTTCAGTGCCTTGCTCACATGAAACAGCCAGCCAAGAAAGGCCAGGCATTTTAAGAAAACTTTAGTGTGAAGGAAAAAAAAAAAGAAGAAAGAAGGGACTTGGAGAAAACAGTAATATTGTGAGGAGCACATAAAAACTTCAAAAACATCATATGTGAAGCTTCCCTTTCCAGATCTTGGTTTCTAAATTCCATTTTCCCCTGGGCTAGATGCAGAACAACATCCTCTTGTGCCAGAAGATAAATACTTAAAGCATGCTGAGGCCTTGGGAAGGAAAACAGGAGCCAGCTTGAATGGGTGTCTTCTAGCCCAAATATGGACAGTTTGAGCATAAAAATAATAAAAGTATAGGATTATGACCCTTGATTAAAATAGGACTCTCTGGGGGCACCTGGGTGGCTCAGTCAGTTAAGCATCAGACTTTGACTCAGGTGGATCTCATGGTTTATGAGTTTGAGCCCCACATTGGGCTCATTGCTGTCAGTGTAGAGCCTGCTTGGGATTCTCTCTTTCCCTCCCTCCCAACCCCAACCCCCTTGCTCGTGCTCTCTCTCTCAAAAACAAATAAATTTAAGAAAAAATAGCAATCCATGAATCCATACTGATACAGGCAAATGAGGGAGAAGGGATACTTTTCCTTTTAGCAGAATATCGGCTAATAATTGTAGAAGGAATGACAGAAACAGATGATCACCAGTTGGTCACTCAGTCACTGGGAGCTGATACAGAGGAGATCATCAATGAATGCTAAGGCTGGCAGTGGAGCAAGTATTGGCATACTCAGGATATCTCCGCACAAAATACCAATCAAATACAAGAGAGGGAATTGGTGACTTTGGAGAAAACAGGCAGACCCCAAATGACAGGTGATCAGGGTTAATATCACCAGTAGTAGAATGAGTTGGTATCCTATGTCAGATGTAAGGCACCAGGAAAGAGCATCCTTTTCGTCGTATGTCTAAGTCTGTATGTATGTACGTAGCAGGTCCGGTCATGGGGAAACACTGGACACACCCAGGGTGAAAAGGGTCAGAGAGAGAGGGAGACACGACTGAAATAGGCTCCAGGCTCTGAGCTGGCAGTCAGCACAGACCCCGACGCAGGGCTCAAACCCACGAACCGCGAGATCATGACCTAAGTGAAAGTCGGACGCTTAACCGACTAAGCCACCCAGGCACCCTGAAAGGCCTGTACTCTTAAGACTGTTGATGACTTGCAAGAAAGACTGTAGACCTGTTTTAGACTGTCATATAAATTCGGTACATGGTTCCATGAGGACTGTGGACCTTAAAAGAGAAATAGGGATTATTTGGACTGTTGGTGACATTTAAATGGGGTCTAGCAAAGATACCACATTTGGCGCAGTAGCTGTAATTAGGGCTACTTCTTGTTTAAATCAGCCACTGTTTTCCTTAAAATTCTGTTCCTATTTTTTTTTTTTTTGTGCAAGAGACAGACTGGTGAATTAAATGGTAATATTGTGAGGTCCACTTACTACCCCTGCATTCTTTTAAGCTTTTCAGAGTGGCACTAATTTCTGCTGGACCCTCTGTGATACAATATTGTTTTTGATTTACTATCTTCGCTGCGCGTGTGCGTGCACACCCGTGTGTGTGTGTTTGTGGCAGAGTGGTATATTCAGAGCTCTCCATTTGGCCATCTTCACTAGGATAGCTCTTACCGCACAGGCCAAAGAGGCAGTGTGGGGTTGTGCCAATTCCTGGGAATATCTAACCCAAGTGTACATTGAGAGACCAGGGAAGTACCACAGATGGGTCTGCAGATCCAAGAGATGCACTGTAAGCCACACCTGATCCAGAACTTCACTTTTTATCAGGACCCTCCTATATCCCCACACAGGCCAACCCAACACAAACTGAAAGAAAGGACCCCTTGTTCAAAAAATTGTTAAGAATCTTAAAAGGGCACCATCCAGGCATTAAACCAAGAATTAAATCCATCCCAGTTAGAACCTTTCTGGTTGTTTGTTTCCCCCACAGTTAGAACCTTCTAAACATGAAATCCTGTGTGACTGCACAGGTCACACACACGTCTGTGACACTGGCCCTGGCCCTACTCTAACAGGGGACCATGATGATATTCCAGGGCTCTGGGTATCAATGTCAACCTGGACCCTGTGTCCAACAGTCTTCGTGATGTTTGGATCTTCTCCTTTCCCCACTCTAGACTTACCCAAGTAAATGGCCATGGAGCTCTGTGGGGGAAGGGCCAGGAAATCATTACTGTGAATATTTGTGACTTCTTGGCCAACTAACCTCTTTCTGTTGATGTGTTCTGGGTCCTAAAACTAGCTCAGTTCTGGAAAATGGGTAGGGCATCCTGACTTCACTGGGATGAATGCCTTTACTCTCCATCCGTGACTTCTTCTGTTTGTAAGATTAACTAGTAGCTTTTTGTTTTTCAGCTACTCACATCTTTGCCTCTAGGAACAGTACATTTATTAATCATCTCCATAACTCTGTGTAGGTCAGGACACTCCAAACCTACCATTCATTTTGCTGTCAGTGAGACCAGGTTTGTAAAGACAGAGCGTCATCCCTGATCTCCAGAGAAGAGCTACCACCAAACTCTTGCAGTTATTGGTACCCCCTCCTCAGCACATTCTTTATTGCCTTGGTGAGTCATGTACCCCCTGGACCCTCCCAGGGAGCACAGTTATTTGGCCTCATATAGTATGTCCACCCTAGAATGCCCACTTTTCTGAGCCTTTTACCCCCTTATCCCACCATCTGCAGGGCAATGCTGGCATTTCAACCTCACTTAATGGGGATCACTGCTTTCTCCTTGCTTGTTGGGACCATTCTGTCAGCATGCATACACCATCTCGTGGTGTTCTTATCAGGGCATTGAATCCTATATTCTGGGACAGTGCTCCAAGTAAGCACTTCTCATCCAATGTAATGTATTACCTGCTTTGATTCAGCACCCTCTGATTCCTGTCCCATGGATTTTCTCCTAGCTTCTGCCAGTTCTTGTTGGCTCTGTCCTGAAGCTCCTTTGGTGTGTAGCCCCTTTCCTCCTCAAGCTGAGTTATGTTATGACTTAAAACTAGTTATTGGCCTAGTGGCCAGGCAAATTGGGGCAGAGGGGGACACATGTTGTTTCTTAGGGGAATGGCCTTCTTGTGTTGTCTTCAGGAAGAGGGAGTACTCACCCGTAATGGGGAGGGATGGACCAGTACTGTGGCTTCTTCAACGCAGATGTCCCCCATCCTACTGTTCTTTTTCAACCAGGTCCCTGACCTTGGCATAGAAAACCTGCCTAGTCTGAGAACATAACATTTTTTGGAGCTCTGCTACCCTATGATTACATCTCAAGCCTGGTCCTCAGCCTTCTGTGCTGCAGGAGAAGAGAGCTTCTTTATATGCTACCAAGGAGGCCTTTTTGCTTTCACATGTTCACACGTTAAAAAAATTTTTTTTAAATTTTTAATGTTTTTATTTATTTCTGAGAGAGAGAGCGAGAGAGAGTGAGAGAGAGAGCGTGAGCAGGGGAGGGTCAGAGAGAGAGGGAGATACAAAATCTAAAATAGGCTCCAGGCTCTGAGCTGGCAGTCAGCACAGACCCCGACGCGGGGCTCGAACCCACGAACCGTGAGATCATGACCTGAGCTGAAGTCAGACGCTTAACCGACTGAGCCACCTAGGCGCCTCCATTCACACATTTTAAAGGCCATCAGTCACTCTTTGTCTCTCATTATCTTTTTCCAAAGCATTATTTGAGTTTAGTTTTTTTTTTTTTTTTTTTTTGAAGAGGGCGGTTTCACTTTATTGTGGAGGCCCAGGGAATGGCCAGGCCAGCTGGGGCCTCTCTCCGCGGGGGAAACGGGGGATTCAGCCTCACCGCAGGGGACCCCGGTCTCGCAGGGGACGCGGGTGGGAGGGCGGGGAGAGTCTTTAAATAGAGGAGGGGGCCGGAGAGGGGAGGCGCGACGATGCTCTAGTGCACCATGTATTCCTTATGCTTGCTGAGACGAACTTGGCAGAAGGAGAAGCCCCCGAGGAAGAGGTAGAGGCCCACGGGGATGAAACAGTTGTAGCTGACTCGCTCGTAAAGGTCATAGATCTTCTGGGGGGTCTCTCTCGAAATCTTTCTCAGTGAAGGGGACATCCTCAATGAGCACAGCGGAATGGACGTTGAAAAAGATTCAGAGCATTATCAACATGATCACTCCCCAGGCGCTGAGGACGATGCCACAGGCATCGTGTAACTTCTTTCTCTTCTCTACGACGTTTGGGGTTTTGGATTCAGAGTTCTCTTTCCAGGCTTCCAGTGTCCAGTTTCTGAATCAATACGGCTTCGACTACAACAAGTTTCTCAAAAATGGGATCCCATATATGAATGAGGAAGAGGAGAAGAAAATCAAACACAACATCCTGACTGGGAACTGGAGAATTCGCAGTTCTGTGGATAAAGACCAGATCAAGGTGATGATTGATGAGGTGACACGGTGGCTGGGCCTAGTAGAGGAGGGTGACTGGGTGACTCTTCCTGGAATTGCTGGTTTCCAGGCTTTTGAGATCCAGCTGGTGCTGAAGCAGGCCCTCCCCGACATCTGGACGGTCCTGAGAGACCAGGGGATAATAGTGACAAAAGTGGGTAAGCAGCATCGCTGGTATCTTGAGAACACCTCCTGTGATCGAGAGAGCTGTTGGAAGGAGAAGATTCTTCTCTCCGCGAGGGGTTTTTCTGTGTTTTTCCAGATGCTGGTGAAAGCCCAGAAGCCCTTGTGGGCCACAACATGATGATGGACCTGCTGCATCTACACTAAGAAGTCCTTCCGGCCACTCCCAGAAAGCTATGATCAATTTAAGCTGAACATCCACAACCCGTGTCTCGTGTTCTCATTGATACCAAGAATGTGACGAAGGACATCTGGAAGGAACTGGATTTCCCGAGGGTTTCAAATCTTTCAGAAGTTTATGAAGTCCTAAACAGTGACTTGAATCCTACCAAGAATTCTGGGCCAGTGATTATTCAGGCAAGCAAGTGCGAAAAAATATGCTGAGACCAAGTACCCACACGAGGCTGCGTCCGATGCTTTCCTCTGTGGCTCAGTTGAAAGTGGCACATCTGCTCCTGTGTAGAGTACGTGCAGCGGGCTCCCTGCCTGAGCCGTCCTTCCCTCTGTACCTCGATGTGCACCAGGTGAATCTTATCCGAGCCGGGGTCCCTAAGATTAACTTTTCTGGTCCCGACTACCCCAGTATCCGGCCTCCCATCCTCCTCCTCAGCGTCCGGAGGTGGCCTGGGGTCAGCGAGCAGCAAGTCTATCGTGAGTTTCAGAATCTCTGCAAGTTCGATGTCCGGCGACTCTCGCTGAGCCAGTTTCTGCTCTTGACCAATAAGTTCAAGGATGCTCGGAGCATCCTGAGGGGGTACTGGGGCCACCCCACCCTGCGGGTCTCCCCGTACCGCTACTGGAGGCACTCCACGAATATCAACTGCTTGTTGCACAAGTGTGCGGCGTGGTGGCCACCTGGGCGCTCCTGGCTCCCGTCCTTGGACGACCCGACCCCTGAGCGTGGCCTGCCGCCTCTGTCCCGCCTCCGCGCCTCTCGGGGACCGCGGTCCGCGTGGGGCTCCTGGGGCCTCTGTGTAAAGAGTATCTTTCTGGGCAGACTGATCTGTGGGGTCCTTGTGGGGAACTTTGTTTTGAATGTGAAATTCTGTAACTATTCTCGATAATAAAGAAATCCTTAGATGTGGGAAAAAAAAAGTTACCTTTATTGTCCTTTTAGTTGCTGCTTTCCTCATGGTGCTCAAATGCCTGATACAATGCACCAGCTAGTGCATTTGCTACCACCAGTGAAAGCTTCACAATTGTGTTGTTAACTTGTGATGTGTGAGGCCCCCCTTTCACCGACAATGGGGTTCTGCCAACCAGATAGCAGGTGACCCCTTTCCAAATTCTCATCATAGCATCTGCTTTCTCAGACCATTTCTGGAATCGACTGTGGCAGGTTTGGGTCCTCAGAAGGTGCCCCTGAGACAGAGATTGGCAGGCAGAAGCCTTATTGGGGAGTACTTTTGGGATCCATACTTGTGGGAAGGAAGAGAAGAGAGGAAGCAGGATTCCACAGAGGGAGAATCTGGCCATGACAAAGACCTCAGCTGACTCCATAGGTTGCTGTAGAGCTGGACTGGCCCTTGAGAATTGTCCCAAGTTGCAAGAAGGGCCTTTTACCACCATACTGAACAGTCATTGAATGACAGCTGCTCAGGGAAGTGTTGTGACCACAGGTCAGGCAACTCTCAGAAGTTGAAGTGATTCCAAAGAAGACTGCCAGCCAAGCAGTGTCTGCTGATGGCACTTGTAGTAGCTAGCTGGGAGCTAAATCCTTCCATCCTGAAGAAGGTGGCTCCTCACAGCAACTTCTGCAACTTACCGGTACTCATGTGAACACTCACTTTTGATGTAACTAAGAATTGTGCTCTAGTTGAGAAAAGAAATGTGTGTGGTTTTGTGTATGTGTGAGATTGAGGAATGTAAAAAAGAAAATCCTCTCTCTGCATGGTAGGAGGCCAACAGATTTGACTGCAAATTTTGTTTAAAAAATAAAACAAAAAAATCTAGGAAATGGGCTGCACAAGTTGTCTAGTTTACTCAGGTATTCCTAGCTTCCCCTTATTAAGGATGCTGTGCTGTCTACCCACCAGGATAGGTAATGTTATAGTTCTAAAAAATTTTTCAGTACTTTTTTAAAGGCATTTTTGTGTCTAATTTCTTAAATTTTCGTTTTGCTGGACAGAAAGCTAAATCACCAATTCAGAGGTGGACACTGGGCAACCTTAGTGTCAGTGAAGACAGAACAAATTAAATCTGATCTATTCAGAGAGGATTGGTTACCTCTTTATTTTTTTTATTTTTAAAAATGTTTATTTATTTTTGAGAGAGAGACAGAGTGCAAACAGGGGAGGGGCAGAGAGAGAGACACACACACACACAGAATCTGAAGCAGACTCCAGGCTCTGAGCTGCCAGCAAGAGCCTGATGCAGGGCTCCAACCAACAAACCATGGGATCATGACCTGAGCCAAAGTCTGACGCTTAACCGACTGAGCCACCAAGGTGCCCCTGGTCATCTCTTTCTTAACAAAGAAAGACAATGGACAACTTAAAGTTGTTTGACATCTTTCTATATTTTAATGTTTATTTATTTTGAGAGAGAGAGAGAGCACAAGCTGGGGAGGGGCAGAGAGAGAGGGAGAGAGAGAATCTCAAGCAGGCCCTGCTCAGAGCCCGATGCAAGGCTCAATCTTACAAACAGAGATCATGATCTGAGCTGAAACCAAGAGTCAGACACATAACCAACTGAGCCACCCAGGTGCCCTGAAAAATTGTTTGACATTTTTCAGATTGTTTTTACATCTTTAGTTCTTGCAGTAAATCATTCAGGGTTAATAGAGTAGTTATTTATATCCCCATTTAACAGATGAGGTGATTGAGGCTCACAGGGGCTTTATCTCACCAATGAAATCTAAGTATAAGTATGGGATAGTAATTATAAATAGATTTACTTTGTTTCAATTGATTGTCTTGAATTTTAAAACAACTGCTGATAAAAAGAAATTGCTAAATGGTAAACTATGTCCTATGGCAGATTTTGCTTCTAGGGGGGTTTTCTAGGATAGTCTTTCACAGATAAACTTGTTCTAGAATAGTTTCTTCGGGCTCAAAGAACATCGTGTCAATACCCAGAAAAACTCACTCTGTCTTTTGAACAATCTGAACTGTCTGAACTGTCAGACAGCAAATGGTGGGATTAGACAATTCCATCCCTATTGGCAAATGATGTATCATTTGTGTTAAAGAATCCTGGGTGGAAGTGTAGACACTTTAGAGCAAGAGAGAAGTGTTTGGGTAGGTAGAGGAGGTGTCCAAGGTAGGAGGTATGACAGTAATTGCACACCGTGGCGTACATGTCTAAGTATTGGGGAGGGCGTTGGGAAGAAATCGTAGCTCCACTCTATAAAGTACTGTTTTATTTAGGAATCTCTGAACTCAATCTACTTCTCATCATTTAGTCCATTTATATTTTTACATCGTGGAATGACTGCACTCTACTTTGGCTCTTCACTTTTGCTATAACTCAACGTGATCCCCCCTTTTAAAAAGTCTTCTTTAAATAATAGAAATTCCATCTGAACAAGTACCTACTAAATGCATTGATAGGTCTTCCTTGCTTACTAAACACTTATTGAGCAGCTTGCTGAATTTTAGCCTTCTAGATAAGAGTTACTGCACTGAAGCCTAAAATCACTGCCCATAGACCTTTTGCAGCGCTTACATAAACAATGAAGATAAATTTGGGACAGGGGTGGAAGCTACATGTGGGAGATGCAATGCTTTTATAAATGTTGAATTTGGGTTTTTATAATTAATTATTTGATGTATTTTTAAAAATATTTAATTCATATATACTGGGCAAACCTCAGTAGTACAAAAGAGACAGTGAAAACAAAGTCTCTTCTCACCCCTGTCCTAGAGCTCCTAGTTTGCCTCTCCAGAAGAAACCAATTTTCTTGTGTTCCCCCTCCCAGAAATGCTCTCTACACAGGTAAGTCTATACACAGATGTTACACAAGTGTAGTTGAGTTACTACATACTTCTTACGTACTTCCTCTGCAGTCCATATCAAAATATAATAGGGGCGCCTGAGTGGCTCAGTCAGATATGCACTGACTTCCGCTCAGGTCATGATCTTGAGGTTCGTGAGTTCGAGCCCCGTGTCTGGCTCTGTGCTGACAGCCAGAGTCTGCAGCCTGCTTCAGAGTCTGTCTCCCTCTCTCTCTCTCTGCCCCTCCCCACTCATGCTCTGTCTTTCTCTCAAAAATAAAAATGAACATTTAAAAAAAATGTTTTTTAAAAACATAATAGAGCTGCAGATTTTCTTTCCGAATGGTTAAATAGTATTAAATTGAGTACATACTATAATGTATTTAATCAGGTTGTTTCCAGTATTTTGCTATTATGAGTAATGCTGTAATATAGTTTTCTTTTATGTTTATGTTTATACTACAGTTGGAATTTATTTTGGAGTAAGGGGTGAAATAAGAATACAAATTTGTTTTTTCTAGGTGTTTCTCAAGTCCTAACACGATTTTCTGAATAATTCATGTTTACAATTGATTCGAAATGCCTCCTTTATCACATACAAAAATTTTATAGGTGTTTGAGTAAGTTTCTGGAGTTTCTATTCTGTTTTATTCATATCACTATAGGGCTGTTCCTCTTATTATTTTTTTTCAGAGTTTTTGTGACCTTTATTTTTTGTTTACTTTTCATGTGGCCTGTGGAAAATAGTCCCAGACTCTATTTCCCTCAAAGCTTCAAGTGACTATTGAGGACTTGGAGCATGGGTAATGTCACTGAAAAGCCAATTTTAAATTTTATTTGATTTTAATTAAGACTCAAATAGTTACATGTGACTCGTGACTACTGTGTTGGACAGTGTGATTCTAACAGATTCTTTTTTTAAATTTTTAATAGCTTTTAAAAATTTTTTAATCGCTAAGATTCTTGTTTGTATATAGAAAGACTATTGATTTCTGAACATTAATTTTGCACCCAGCCACCTTCCTTAATTCTTCTGTTCTTCTTTTTTTAATTGAAGTATAGTTGACATACAATGGTTACATTAGTTTCAGATGTATGACATAATAGTTCAATAAGTTTGTTACGCCATGCTCACCACAAGTGTGGCCACCATCTGTCACCATATAATGCTATTGTAGTACCACTGACTGTATTCCCTATGCTGTACCTTTCATCCCTGTGACTTATTCATTTCATAACTGGAAGCCTGTATCTCCCACTTCCCTCCACCCATTCCCCTGACCCCCTCCCCTCTGGCAACAATCCATTGTCTGTATTTATGGGTTTGTTTCTTTTTTTTTGTTTATTTCTGTACTCATTTTGTTTTTTTAAATTCCACATATAAGTGAAGTCATATGGTATTTGTCTTTCTCTGTTTCACTTAGCATACCACGTCTCAGTCCATCTATGTTGTAGAAAATGGCAAGATCTCATCCTTTTTATGGTAGAGTAATATTCCTTTGTATATATGTACTACATCTTTATCCATTCATCCATCATTGGACACAGGTTGCTTCCATATCTT
Source organism: Hyaena hyaena (assembly GCF_003009895.1). Classification (NCBI taxonomy): domain Eukaryota; kingdom Metazoa; phylum Chordata; class Mammalia; order Carnivora; family Hyaenidae; genus Hyaena; species Hyaena hyaena. The sequence goes on along the minus strand of NW_024080756.1, from coordinate 776,271 downwards.
GGCTATTGTAAACAATGCTGCAATAAACATAAGGGTGCATATATCTTTTCAAATTAGTGTTTTCATTTTCTTTGGGTAAATACCCAGTAGTGAGATTACTGGATTGTATAATATTTCTATTTTTAATTTTCTGATGAACCTCCATATTGTTTTCCATGTGTGGCTTTACTCGGTTCTTCTATTATTTAGAATAATTTCTCAGTTGATTCTCTTGGGTTTCCAAGAATGCACTTATATAATCTGAAAGTGATAATTTCACCTCTTTCCTTCCAATTATTTTGAGAGAGAGACCGAGCACAAGTGCAAGCAGGGGAGGGGCAGAGAGAGGGTGAGACAGGGAAAGAAACCCAAGTGGGCTCTGTGCTGTCGGCAGAGGCCAACATGATCTCACCCCATGAACCGTGAGATCATGACTTAAGCTGAAACCAAGAGTCAGATGCTTAACTGACTGACCCACCCAGGCACTCAGTCTTTTAGTTTTATGGAAACAGTGGTATGCTGACAAGTTCATGGTATCAATTAATTCAGCAAACATTAGTTGTCTTCTAAATATTAGATATTGGAGAATACAAAATAATGAAGACATATTCATTGCCTTCAAGAATTTGTAGTATGGAGATAGGACTATCTCATAGAGAAATATAATACAGTAAAATAAAATCTGTCCTAGAGATATATAAGAGTTTTGACCAGTGCAATGGCATGAAAGTGCCTTAAGTGTGTGTGTGTTTATGTGCATGTGCACATCCACAAGCAAGGGAAGACTTTTGGAAAGAGCATGCCAAGGCCACGTCTTAAAGAATTAGTTGGAATTAACCAGAATGAAAGGTAGAAGAGGATCCAAAGAAGACATATAGAATGCATACATACATATGGAAAGATACTCAACATCACTCACCTTCACTAATACAAATCAAAACCACAATGAGAGATCACCTCACACCTGTTAGAATGCCTAGACTAAAAAAGACAAGAAATAACAGGTGTTGGGGGAAATGTAGAGAAAAAGGAAGTCTCGTACTCTTTTGGTGGGAATGTAAATTGATACAGCCACAGTGGAAAACAGTATGGAGGTTCCTCAAAAAATTAAAAATAGAAATATTGTACAGTTCAGTAATTCCACTACTGTGTATTTACACAAAGAAAATGAAAACACTCATTCAAAAAGATATATGCACCTCTATGTTTACTGTAGCATTGTTTACAATAGCCAAGATATGGAAGCAACCTAAGTGTCTATCCATAAATGAATGGATAAAGAAGATATGGTATATAGACACACACACATACACAGAGGAATATTACTTGGCCATTAAAAGAATGAGATCTTGCCATTTGCAACAACATGGACAGACTTGAAGGTTTTATGCTAAGTGACCTTATGCTAAGTGAAATGTCAGGTAGATAGACAAATACCATGTGATTTCACTTTATGTGGAATCTAAAACACAAACAAAGAAAAAGGAGAACAGACCCATAACTATGGAGAACAAACTGATGGCCACAAGAGGGGAGGGAGATGGGGGAACAGGCAAAATGAGTGAATGAGAGTAGGAGTCACAGGCTTTTAGTTATGAAATGAATAAGTCATGGGGATGAAAGCTACAACACAGAGAATATAGTCAATGATATTGTAATAGTGTTATATGGTGACAGACAATAGCTACACTTGTAGTGAGCAGAGCATAACATACAAACTTCCTGAATTGCTATGTTGTACACCTGAAACAAATGTAACATTGTGTGTCAACTATACTTCAATTAAAAAAGATGGAAGAGGAGATATGGATTTCAGAACACAGTAACTTACCTATAAATATTTTTAATACTGTTTTTCCTTTGACTTATTAAAAATGTTTACTCTTTAAATATGGTTACAGGCATTTGCACAAATATTTATACAACATATTGCTCAAGCATATTTTGAAACCTCACTTATGTTTGGAAAGTGTGAGGGCTTTCATAAAAATAACACATGATAAAAATTTTTAAAATCAACTAGTGTTTAAGTTGCATGCCTGTAATGGTAACAATACAATTTAGCTATTAGACAAATTCCAAAGTTAATTCCAATTCCAAAGTTAATTCCATAGTAGTCCTAGTTTCTTTGCTAGTAATTATGTCATACTGGCAGTTCATTAAGCCTCAAAATGTATAATCCTTTCCTAGTGCAAGTGCTCTCATACCAACTGTTTTATATCCCATACAGAGCCAGTGGGATAAGTTTAAATTCCCCTGGAAACTCTTTGCTAAATTGTTTCTTCTAGAAATGCTGAAATTCTATTTAATCACTCACTGTCAAGCAAAAAACAAAACAAAACAAAAATGTGTGTTGAAACTCTTTGATATATTATGGTACTTCTTTCTCTTTCTCCCTAACATTACCTGGATTATGATTATAAAATCTCTAGTATTATAAAGGTCTAAATCAAGACAGCAATTTGCCAATTAATCACTTTATCAAATTATATACATCCATTTTGTTTATACTGATTGCTCATAGTTTATACCAATTTATACTTTGCTGAGACCTCGCTGTTTAATGCATTTAGAGAATGATCACAATATCAGTGTCAAGTGTTTTGTAAATGTCCACTAAGTAGAAGCATAAAAGGCCATGGAATATATTGGAAAATGGTAAATATGTATCAGATTTGGAGAGTTAATCTCATATTTCTTTACAGTGATCTTTCTAGGCTGTGTGGAAGGTTTTGCTCTTAATGGGAACTAGCTTTTTTCCCCCTCTATAAATTATTACCTATTTTAATGTTACATTTCTTTTACTTTTTTGGAAATGCTAATTTACCAGGCATTTCATTTTTTGGACACTGGCACCGTTCTAGAACACTCTGCTTCCTTTTTTAGAAATGTTTATTTTTGAAGGGGGGCGGAGAGAGAGAGAGAGGATGAGAATGAGCAAGGGAGGGGCAGAGAGAGAGAGGGACACACAGATTCTGAAGCAGGCTCAAGGCTCTGAGCTGTCAGCACAGAGCCCAATATGGGGCTTGAACCCATGAATGGTGAGATCATGACCTGAGCCGAAGTTGGATGCTCAACTGACTGAGCCACCGGGGCACTCCTAGAACCCTCAACTCACCCTAAATGTAGCTGAAATAGTTAGACATCCGAGAAGAGTGAACGAGGACAAAAATATGAGAGCACTTCAGGCCCAGTTCCTTCATGCACTACCTGAAGCTCTTCCTACAGCTGCTATTAAAAAAGTAGACCAGTGCACTAAGAATTGGTCAGTGGCTGGTATATACTGGGATAGGCTACTATGCTTCATTAACTTTCTACCTCAAATTTCAATGGTTTAAAACAACAAAAGTCTTAAAAAGTTTTTATTTCTTGCCCATGCTACCCATCCACTGGGTTGACAGAGGAGCTCTACTAACCGTAGCCACTGAGGGACTCAGGCTGATAGATCAGCCACCATTTTGGACATTGCTGGAGAGAAAAGAACTCTGGAGGGTACCAAGTGGCAAACTCTGGCCCAGACACCTAATACTTCCAGTCACAGTGCATTTACTGGAACAAAGCATGTGGTCATACCTAACCACAGGAGGGTCTGAGAGTAGAGAGAACTGGAAATATTTGGCAAACAACTTTAATGATTACCACAATTGTATTGAAAAGGTATTGACTCAGTGGGTTGTGCGCCTGAAGCTAGTATTGTGCTGTATGTTGGAAATAAAATAAAATAAAATAAAAACTTAAAAAAGAAGAAAATGTGTTAAAAGAGCAATTTTGGCAAGAGCAGAGGTGACCTCAGAAATGGAAAAACAACGTGAACAGTGCTGGGTCACAGTGTTGGCTATTCCATGATTGTTCATACTTCTCCTTCCTAAAACTGTTTTCTAATTCAATTCATTTCAACTCAGGTTCAACTCGATAAACAGTTAATAAATGCCTTAGAGTGTGAGACACCTGGCTATACAAAGGGGGTGGGGCAGAAGCAAAACTATAGGTACCACTATTTTTTTGAATGCTACACTCAGGCTATGCTGGGGTTTGCCTTAAGAGAAACTAACAAAGTGTTGACAATGAGGCTAAATCAAACCTAATTATATACAGGCATTAAGACTGTAATAATAGTGTGGACAGGTACTGAGCTAATTGGTATATTTTTAAGTTAGATGCTTTCTTCCTACCATTTACTAAAATATATTACAGATACATTTGACATAGGACACCAAAGGCAAAAGCCACAAAAGCAAAAATAGATAAATTAGACTTCATCAAAATAAAATACTTCACTGCTTCTAAGAAAACCATCAAGAACATGAAAAGACAACTCACAGGATGGGAAAAGTTATTTACAAATCATATGTCTGATAAGGGATTTCTATCAAAAATATGTTTTTAAAAAATCCTCAAATTCAGCAATAAAAAGACAACCTAATTTTAGAATGAGCAAAAGATAGGAACAGAGTTTTGCAAACAAACAAAATATATATACAGTAAAATCTTGGATTGCGAGTAACTGGTTCTGTGAAAGTCCTACAAGATGAGCAAACATTTCTAATAAATTTTAACTTGATAAACGAACAATGTCTTGTAATACAAGTAGTACGTGATCCTGAATGTCACATGATCACAACTGAGCCAATGATTCTTGAAGTTCATCTTAATATACAAGTGCTTTGGGTTACGAGCATGTTTCCAGAATGAATTATGCTCACAAACCAAGGTTTTGCTGCATATGAAATTGTCCAGTAAGCACATGAAAAGATACTTAATGTCATTAGAGAAATGCAAATCAAAACTACAGAGAGATACCACTTCACACTCACTGGGTTGACTATAATAAAAAAGACAGACAATAACAAGTGTTGACAAAGATGTAGAGAAATTGGAACCATTGTACATTGCTGGTGGGAATATAAAATGATGCAGCCACTTTGGAAAACAGTTTGGCAGTTCCTGGAAGTTAAATACAGAGTTACCATATGACCCACCAATTCTACACTTAGGTATATATTCAAGCAAAATGAAAACACATTCATAAAATAGTTGTACATGAATGTTTATAGCAACAGTATTCATTCCAAAAAATGGAAACAATCCAAATGTCCATCAACTGATGAATAGACAAAATGTAGTATGTTTACACATGGCATATAATTCAGCCAAAAAAAGCAGGGATAAATGATACACATTTCAACATGCACAAACCTTGAAAACATTATGCTAAATAAAAGAAGCTGAACACAAAAAGTCACATATAGTATAGATTCCATTGATACAAAATGTCTGGAAAAGACAAATCCATTGAGACAGAAAATTAGTGGTTGCCAGGAGCTAGGAAGAGAATGGAATGCGATGTGACTACTTATGGGTATGGGGTTGATGAAAAAGTTCTGGAACTTAGTGGTGATGGTGGCACAGCCGTGTGAAATATGATACCAATTGTATTAATAAAATGCATGTATCTACATCTGTATTTACATATATATATATCTTGGTGGTGAGATAACAAGTGGTTTTTTATTCTTTTAATGCATTTTTCTATTCTTTCTCACCACCACCACAGAGAACATACATTACCGTCGTACCTTAAAAATGAAAACCTCCTAAAATCAGTTCAAATCAAATTCAAAAGCCGAGATCTTGCATTCTTCTAATAATCTTTTAAGTAACCCATGGCAGATTACATTCATATGAAATTCTAGAATAAAGAAAACTAGACTGTGTTGGGAAAAAAATATCTGAAGAATGGTTGCCTCTGGAGGGTTGGGAGCAGGGACTAAGTAAGGTCATGAGATAATTTTCTGAGGGGACAGAAACTACAATAATGGTCTATATGTTGAATGGGATTGGGTTACGCAGGTGTATGCATTTTTCAAAACTCAGGGAATCTACACTTAAGATTTGTGCATGTCATTGTATGTGTTTTACATTATAAAAAACCCATAAACAAATATTGAACTTGAGTTAACATTAGGTATGCTTATGAATTCAGGGCAAAATGCAATTTGAGATCCATATTTTAAAAATAAGGTAGATTACTGAATGAATAGAAAGAATAGTAGGTTGGACACGTGAAAAAGGAAATATAGCAAAATGTCAAGGGTAGGATATAGGTGGTGAGTGTGTGGGTGTTTGCTTTTATATTTGAAAGTTTTCATAATAAAACATGGTGGAAGAAGAGACCCCATATAAAGCTGTCACTATTTATTATCCTTTTCACTCCCCAAAATTCATTTTACTTGCTTCTTCTCCCACTGTTAGATATTTCCACTTGATTGTTGAATTAATCTTCAGCCCCCACAGGTCATTCTTCCTTTCCTTGTTTTTAATAAGAGTGGCATCAACTCTTCTCATTGTGGGCATTTCTTAGGATAAAAATCATGTTTCGTTCCCTCTTTTCTCTCATACCCTCTAATCCAGGTGAGCTGTAAATTCTAATTTTCACTTTATTGTATCTCATGTCTTTTCCCATTAGCTCCACCTTAATTCTGCACCAATTACCTGCCATTTCCATGGAGAAATAGACTGGTATAGCTAAGAAAATAATTTGCATGTAATTTGATGCTCTATTTTTATATACATGCTATAAAATGATTCTGATAGAATACTGTATTAGAATTTACTTGGTATTGTAAGTCTTAAAACTCCCACATTCCAGCCCCACTTCCTTTAGTTTATATTTAAATGATTTGAGTCCAGTTGGGGATGATTTACACATACATGCCCCTATCACAGAAATCAGAAAAGTAAGAATTCTATATTGTTTAGCTTCTGTAGACAACTGGTCCTGCTAAATAAACTATGCTAAAGTTGGTAGATATCTGACACCAATTGTATCATGTTATTCTGCAGGTCCACTTTGCAAAATATTTATCTTGGAAAATACCATTAGATGCCCCATGGGTACTTCATGAATTCTCCCCCCCACCCCGATGGCTATACTAGCAGGCCATTGGCAACATCAACCTTAAATTTTTCCCATTTTAAAATAATTGCAGTGAAGATGCAGCAATTTGGAGCCTCACTTATCTGTGTATCTATATATTGAAATGGAACAGAGTTTTATTAGGAACACCTTGGCACTGTCAAAAGCATTCCCTGCCCTGCAACAGGAAAATGTGGTAGCCATATTTTGAGAGGCTTTATTGGTTTGCTTGTTTACTTATTTTGGGAGAGAAACAGAGAAAGCATGAGGGGGGAGGAGCAAAGAGAGAGGAAGAGAGAGAATCCCAAGCTGGCTCTACTTGAGCTCGAATTCATGAACCCTGAGATCATGACCTATGCCGAAATCAAGAGTTGGACACTTAACTGACTGAGCCACCCAGGCGCCCAGAGAGGCTTCACTGTTAAAAGAATATGTTGCAGGGCACCTGGGTGGCTCAGTCAGCTAAGTGTCCAACTCCTGATTTTGGCTCAGGTCATGATCTCATGGTTTGTGGCTTGGAGCCCTAAGTCGAGCTCTGGGCTGACAGTGGGGGCCGGGGGAACCTGTCTGGAATTCTCTCTCCCTCTCTGCTCCTCCTCCACTTTTCTCTCCTGTCTCAAAAATAAATACATAAACATTAAAAAAAAAAAAAAGAGTACGTTAGTACTGTTCATTTGATTAGCAGAGCAGAGGCCTTTTGAAGACCTTCAGTTCTTTGAACGCGGTGTTAGCCAATTCTCTTATCAAAAAAAGCTCATGGAAATTGCCTTAAAAATATGCAGGCCATTGGTTCTTCCTGATATTTTAAACTTCATCCTCAGGGAAGCCCAATCATCAGGGAGCTATAAAACTGGTCTCTAGTATAAGTTTTCAGCAAATTGCTATTTGGGCATGTGCCATTAGTTTACCCTGTATTGATGTATTGATAGTATCTACAGTTGACCCTTGCACAATGTAGGGCATGGGGCACTGACCCCATGTATAACTTTTGCCTCCCTCAAAACTTAACTACTACTTATAGCCTCACTGATAACATAAGCAGTTAACATGTATTTTTTTGTTATATGTATTATATACTGTATTCTTAACAATGAAGTAAGCTAGACAAAATTTTATTAAGAATATAAGGAAAATACATTGTACAGTACAGTATTGTACTTAAAAAAATTCACGTTAAGTGGATCCATGAAGTTCAAACCTATGTTGTGCAAGGGTCAACTGTATAAGAAAATGACTTAAATTCATAATTATATGCATTTACTTACAGCTACAAATTATCAAGCGCTTAGTCTATCAAGGCATCATGCGTCATTTAATCTTTCCAAACATCCCCTGGAGTGAATATTATCTCTATTTTACAAGTCAGGATACCGAAGCTCAGACAGGTCACACAGCTTGTAAATAGCAACAATAGGGTTCAAACTCAAGTTTATTTGATTTTTAAATCGGGTGGCCTTATCTGTTAGGTAACCTACTGGAAAATTCCCCACCTAGGTCACACTATTTACCTTTAAGCATCTGGATAAGTAATTTGAGAAGCATTTTTATTTTTTATTCCTGGTTTTATTCTTTTTCATTACTTTCATTGTCATACTGACTACCTCCACTATTTTATACCATTGTGATAATGTTTTTAATAAACTGTCTAACCTCCTTTTGGATTTACATCCCACTGAGGTGTAAAGAAAAAGAAATGAAAAAAATAACCTACTGAGATCCTTCAATAATTACTTTTATTTAATGTTGGCTGGGATTTTCTCATGTTATTTGCCTTTATGAAATTTTCAGGTTTATGTTCTAGTGTACACACTGCTTGAGTTATGAAATAACTGAGGAAAACCTACTTTAAACTGTCCTCTGGCGCTTCTAAACACAATGAACAAATTTTACCCTAGGCTTGCCAGTCAGTACCTATTTGGCCTCGGTATAGATAATCAGATATTTGTGCCTCAGTATAGATAATCAGATGTTTGTGGAAAGAGAGGGAGATTAAAGTAGTTAGTGAATGAAAGTTATGGTTAAAATCCCATTAGCTTGTTCCCTTCCCTTGACTGGAACAGGGTATGACACAGTTTGCAGGGTCCCTGAGCTATACCTATCAGTGCCTGTAACCAGCTCTCTTCACTTTCAGTCTAAAATCCTAAAGGTATTTCTTATCTACATTAGAAGGTATGGGTGATTTGCTAATGGAGTCACCATTTTTTTTTAAATGTTTATTTATTTTTGAGAGTGAGAGGCGGAGTGTGAGCAGGGGAGGGGCAGAGAGAGAGGGAGACACAGAACGTGAAGCAGGCTCCAGGCTCTGAGCTGTCAGCACAGAGCCCGACCCGGGACTCAAACTCCCGAACAGAGAGATCATGATCTGAGCCAAAGTCAGATGCTTAACCAACCGAGCCACCCAGGCGCCCTGGGAGTCACCTTTTTATTTTTTCTTGTCATTTTTAGAAGCTCCTCTTCTGTAGCTTGTTCTTTTCTAGCTGGCTCAAGGTCCTCTGCATTCCTGATGACCTGGTAGCAAGTGGCCAAAGAGAACATTCTGCCTCCCTGGTTTCAAGTGATTTTCTTGGGAGTGCTGACTTTCCCACTTGCTCCCTGGGCTCTTGGTGGCGTTGGGGCGCCAGGTTTTGTGATCTCATCACATTTTTTCACTCTAGCACTGCTTTTGTTGTTGAATCTAACTGGTCTTTGTTTTGCTGTGTCTGATCAGGGAACTCATCTTACACTTGTAGCCACCTTTGCCTTTCAGAATTGCTCTGCTGCTAACAATTTCAGGGTTTAATTAGCTGGGATACAGAAACCATTTCCCACTTAAATTCCCAGACAGTGACTTGGTAAAATGAGATCTCCTAGATTTAGGGTAAAGATGGAGGGGAAAGAAAAACAAATTAGGTATTATTTCATGCTAGTTGGGTATAATTATGTGAGAACACTCAATGTTTCACTTCCCTATTTCCAGATTCAATCATTAGTGCAGCTCAAGCAGAGATACATGACTAAGAGAGATAGGAATAGGAGAAACTGTATAAATATTCTTTGAAAAAAGTTATTTCAGATTATACACACAGTGAAAAAAGACTGGGGCAAAGATTTATCATCGCTTGCTTTTTACATCATATTAGCTCCTTCAACTAAGATGGTTTTCCCTCTTATAAAATAATGCAGTTCTCTCTCGTGGACTTCTTCCTCTTTCAGGGATTTAGAGTCAAAATTTATAAGAAAACTAGTGGGCCTGGCTTTTACATAAAAAAAAACTGAAGGCTTTTACATAAAGTTTGTCCAATTGAGTATTTGGGAGTGGAAGGATCCTGGGGGGAAAGAAAACTACTAATGACAAGGTAACAGGCAGGTTAACTTCCTAGCACGGCAGCCTCCAGTGACTCTGCAGAAGGTTCTGCCACTTACATTTTCCCCTCATACACTTCATATTTAGAAAAGATTTCTTCTTTACTAAACAAAGTGAATTTACTAAATAATAATTCAGCTTCTGACTTATATATATATTAACTTACAAATGCCAAATTAGAAGACCTGATCAGCATGAGAGGACAGTGGTGTTCTGGCAAAGACAAATCCAATGGTGAAACTTTATACCGGGCAAATCTATGATTTTCATAACTATTTTCCCAATTTTTGAATATAGAGTCTCATTAATGTCTCTTTGGGGTCAAGGGACTCAAGTAGAGAGCACTTGTAAAGAAAGCCAAGAGGGCCAGGAAACCATAACGAACAGAGAATCCGGGGTAAAGGAGGAGGCTGTGGGCCTCCTCTCTTTGGCCTCCTCCCCAGTTATCCACAAGGTTTTCATAATGGATATTTCTTGTGTATCTTGAAAGTTTCTCACTGAAAAGGTTGCTCCACAACCTACTAAGTTTCAAGTCCAAGAAGGTCTCTCAAGGTTACAACAGGTGTTTCTGTGACACCAATGAGTTCATCTGTGATTGGTAAATAGGAAAATGAAGTCAGTTTAACGTGGAGTTGTTCTGGCTCCCCGGCATGGGGTTATGGGAGTGCAGAAGTAAAATTTTCACCTTTAGCAAAAAAGGAGAAAGTTCTCAGTCACTGCAGTTCTATTTTTAGAGAAATAAAGGCTGTGTGCACCTGTGACCTTCCCCGGAGAGGCAGCCTTGCATGCCCCAGTCTTGCATGACTCTGGGCCCCAGCAGGTTGCACTTCCTCCAGTGCTCAGAGCTCCTCTTCCACCTCCTTTGCTCAGCACACAGAAGCAAATATTCCCATTTTACTGTTTTTGTGTATTTTAATATCCCCTGAGACAGCCTCCACCACATGTTCCACTGCCTGTCCGCCTGGCTGTTCAGGCTGTCTCTGGAGGTACAAATTATAGTTTTTATCAGCACTTTGGCTACATAGATGTACAAGTTTTGAGAGGGTTACTTACCCCTGAGCTTACTTTTACTCTAAGCTCTGTTCTTATTAATGAATATTTTTGCAGAATGCATCATTTTTCAGGAACATGTATCTTGTGTTAATGCAGAATTCTGTATTTTACACTTAGTGGATACTTAATAAATGCTGACAGATGACTTATAATTAATTAACTATATTACAAGAATTTTAAGAAGTGAGTCCAAGAATGGTTGTGTTGACAATGAACCAAATTACAGGAATTTAGCAAGATCATCCAACTTCTCTAGAATATGAAATCTTCAAGTTATTTTAATTTCCATGCTGTATGGATCACTACTGTTTTAGAGAAACAGAAGCTAACTTTTCATTTTCAAAGACTGATGAGCAATCATCCATTAGCTCTTGAAGCTGAATAACAGGAAACTGTACTTGTTTTTCAAACCACTTGGCAACCGTAAGAAGCTGCTGGTCACAAAATGCACGTCCAATAAACTGTAGTCCTACTGGCAACCCTTGGTTTGAGAGGGCCACAGGGACACTCACCGCCGGCAATCCTGAAGAAAACAAGGAAACCCATGAGTTATTTCTTTATCGTAAGAAGTGGAGACTTCTGCTTCCCAGTGCTAGGAGGTACAAGACAGATAAGGTTAAAAAAATAACAAAAATCATATGATATATGTGCTTTTATACTTTCTTTTGCTCACTTAACAATATATCTTAAAGGCGTGCCTGGGTGGCTCAGTTGGTTAATCATCTGACTTCAGCTTGGATTATGATCAGGTTCGTGAGTTTCAGCCCCTCATCAGGCTTTCTGCTGTCAGTGCAGAGCTGGCTTTGGATCCTCTGTCTCCCTCTCTCTCTGCCCCTCCCCTGCTCACGCACATGTGCTGTCTCTCTCCCTCTCTCTCAAAAATACACATTAAAAAAATAATATATATATGTATATATATGTGTGTATATATATAACTATACAAAACATACTTATATATAGTATATATAATACATATGTAATATACTATATATAAGTAATATTTTATGTATATAAGTAATATATTATGTATATCTTTGAAATCACAGTGTATCAGTGCAGAGATTTTCTTCGTTCCTTTTTATAGCTGCATAGCACTTATATATAGTATATATAATATATATAATATGCTATATATAAGTAATATGTATATAAGTAATATATTATGTATATCGTGGAAATCACAGTATATCAGCTCACAGAGATTTTCTTCATTCCTTTTTATAGCTGCAAAGCACTCCATTACGTGGTTTGTGCCATAATTTATTCACCTATTCTTCAATGGTTGGGCATCTGGGTTGTCTTCAGTATTCAGCTATTTCATACCATGACCTGGTGAATTACCTTGTACATGTTTTTTGGTATTCTTGAAAGTTTTTCAGATGAATAGGGATTGCTTCATCAAGTGATAAATGTGTATGTAATCAGACATTGCCAAATTCCCTTCCAAAAAGGTTATATTATTTTGAACTCCCACTGGCAAAGTGTTTTTTTCCCCGACAGCCTTACCAATTGAGTACGTTGTTGAACTTTTGAATTTTGGCCAATTTGTTAGATGAGAAATGGTAGCTCAGGGTACTTTTAATTCCAGGTTTGGGGCAGAAAAGTACAAGATCCTGAGATATCTTGTTATGCCATAAAATAAGGAAGCTTTAAGAAATTAATGGGGATAGGTCTGAAGGATATGTGCAACTTGAAAGGGCTCTTGTTGGCCAAATTTGGGACAATTTGAACATCAAAACCAGTAATGACAGTAACTACTTACAACACATTGAGTTGAAAAAAAAGGGAAAGCTATTCTTTAGAGAAGACTGCTGGCTAATAAGATGTAGAAAGAATAACAGAAAAGTCAGTATTTTGTAAAGCTCTAAGAAATAATTCAGGCAAGGATCATCAATAGATCTAAAACAGGTTTCAACATTCTTGGGGCACCCAGGTGGCTCAGTTGGTTAAGTGCTGACTCTTGATTTTGGCTCAGGTCATGATCTTGTGGTTCGTGAGACAGAGCCCCGCACGGGGCTCTGTACAAGAGTCTGCTTGAGACTCTGACACTCTCTCTCTCTCTCAGTCTCTCTCTGCCCTTCCCCCACTCATGCTTGCTCATTCTCTCAAAATAAATAAACTTAAAAAAAAAATTGTTAGGGAATAGGATGTTCACATAATCTCCCCAATTGTATCAGCTCCCCAAATGGTTATAATTGATAAAAGGAAAAAATATACCTTTACAAGGAAAACATTTGGCAATTTCCTTTTTAACCAAGGGATCAACTTAAAGTCTCTAAAAGTGGAACAAACTGATATTAACTGTTTCCTGACATGAACAGTATACAGTATTTCTGCTAAAAATGTCTGGCTCAACCCAGTCATGAGGAAGCAAGCTGACAAATCCAGATTATGGATGGGACATCCTATATGGCAAGTGTGCTAGACTCTTCAAAAAGTCAGTGTCAATTAAAACAAAAATTTTAAAAGGTGGGGGATTTCTTACCAGAAACTGTGCAGGCCAGAAGAAAGTAGCATAACATTTTTTAAGTAGCTAAGGAAAAGCAATGTAACCCCAAATCCTATATCCAGTGAACATAACCTTTAAATATGAAATGAAACCAAGATATTCTTAGAAAATTAGTTGCAAGCAGACCTACCCTAGAAGAACAGCTAAAAGAATTTAAACAGAAAGGATATGATAAAATAAAGACTTTATAGCCAGGGAGAAATGAACATAGTAGACAAAAGTATGGGGAAATATAACACACTTTCCTTCTTGAGTTTTTTACACTATGTTTGATGATTGAAACAAAACTTATAGTCTGATGTAGTCCTTAAAGAAAAAAAACACCACCAAAAACAGAGAGAACTGGGGTACTGTTCTAGATTTTAAAAAGACCATGATCAAATGTAATATAACAGGGGAAAAAAACATTTTATAAAGATAATTTTTGTACAGTTGAGAAAATTTAAACATGGACTGTTTGGGATATTATTATATTCATGTTAGTTTTCCTAGGTGTGATAACGTAATTGTGGTTATGCGGGAGAATGTCTTTATTTTAGAAGATTTATGCTAAAGTATTTAGGGGTGAAGTATGATGTTGAAGCTTTCTTTCAAGTTATTCAGCTAAAAAGGGTGTGTGTGTGTGTATAGGAAGAGGGGAAGGAGAAAGCAAATGAGGCAAAACGAATGAATCCAGGCAAAGGGCATATGGGTACTCATTATACCATTCTTCTGACTTTTCTGTAGGTTTGAAAATTTCCAAAGTAAAAGTTAAAATTATGCTATTTAACTGGGTTGATTTTGAACATGTGCGTGCATGGTGAGTGCGAGTGCATGCATGCCTAAGCACGTACCCGTACCACACATGTACACACATACACGCGATCCTAAACATTCCAGAAGGACAAGCCGCTGCCTTCAGGGAATGATCTAGTTAGAACCTAGGTTGAAGACCAGACACCCGTCTAAAAACTTGAAGAACACCAGAACACTCCAGAGGGGTCCTCACCTGCCATATTCACAGCCTGTGTAAAAATATCATCCTGAGCACTTCTCGTCCTGTTGTCCTCTTTAATGAACTCCAGGTAGGGCACCGCCTCACTCAGGGTGGTGGGGGTCAGCAACACATCCACGCCAGAGTTAAAAACATTCACAAAATCATTAGCAATGAGCCGTCTCACTTTCTGTGCTTTGGTGAAATAATTTGCATAGTTTCTGTGGAAAAGAATAGATGATATTTTAAGGATACTTTTTTGTTATTTCTTTGAATCAATTTTCATATATAAAGCTCGTTAAAATATGACTGGATTCTTGACCTTTATCAGCAGGCACTGTTAAGATTCCTAACAACACACAGAAATGGTTTTTGTCCAACTGGTGTTGGTATTCTAAAAATCTGTGTATCGGGAGTTTAATTAGAATGCACGGCTAGATGCAATGCTACACATCTAATTAGAAAACATTAACACTTCCATGGACATCATTAAACGAGAACTCAGGTGAAATAAAAAAATCAAGTGCATAGCAATTTAATGACTTTCCAAAGATGACGTGGATTGGTGGTGGTAAAGACTAGAACTTAGGTCTTTGGAGGCTTATTTTAATTTTCTCTCCTTTACAATATCTTATTTCACCTGTAGTATAATGGTAACTCATTACTGTAAGAATTCTGAAGTTTTGCAAAATTCTAATAATGACATCATAATTAGTCACAAGGAGATGGGCTCTGGAAACAGAAACTGGGTGTTTGCAATTTTGTATTTTATGGATAGGCACAACCCCCCCAGAATGGGAATCTGAAATTTGTGAAAAGATGCTTACTCTACTGAAAAGATTAAGAAGTAGCCAGCTATAAAAGCGACTATAAGTCAATAATGCAAAGAAAGGGAAAAATAAAGCACTCATAGATCCTCCTGAAATGAATTAAGAAAGGCTGGCAAAAGGACCACTTTTAAACTTCAGTTTCCTCACATGTAAAAATGGATACAACTACTCCAGACTGACTGAGGACCAAATACAATAAAGATAAAAATGTGCTCTAAGAATCCTATAGGGGCACCTGGATGGCTCAGTCAGTTGAGCATCTGACTTTGGCTCAGGTCATGATCTCCGCATCGGGCTTGAGCCCCACATTGGGCACTGTGCGTTTGAGCCCTGCATTGGGTTCTGTGCTGACAGCTCAGAGCCTGGAGCCTACTTTGGATTCTGTCTCTCTCTCTCTCTCTGCGCCTCCCCTGCTTGCAATCTGTCTCTCAAAAATAAATAAAAATGTTAAAAAAAAAAAAGAATCCTATAAAATATCAAATGTCCTTATTATCATTTGACCACAGGGTCTATAGGGAGATTAATGCAAGTATCCACAGCATTTATACAATAACAATACTTGATGGCTTAAATAATGTCATTAACAGAATTCCCCAAACCTCAATTTTATTAGAAAAAATCTTTGTTTTCGGAGCACCTGGGTGGCTCAGTCAGTTAAGCGTCCAACTTCAGCTCAGGTCATGATCTCACGGTTCGTGGGTTCGAGCCCCACGTTGGGCTCTGTGGTAACTGCCAGCTAAGAGCCTGGAGCCTGTTTCAGATTCTGTGTCTCCCTCTCTCTCTGACCCTCCCCTGCTCACGCTGTCTCTCTCTCTCTCTCTCAGAAATAAATAAAACATTAAAAAAAATTATAAAAAAATTTTTGTTTTCTACTGAATGTTTTCCTACTTTAAATATGGTTCAAAAGCAGGACTTCTGCTTCCATTAATGACAAAGTAACAGGGATGCAATTTACCCTGCCATAGTAAACAATTAGAAAACTAGGCAAAATAAAGCAACCATTTTCAGATACTATACAACAGGCATTCAAGAGAGGGAGTTCTGAGAGAAGGGAGAATTTCCCCAATGTAATGCCTGGAGGCAGTTTCCAGGCTTCAGTCCAAACAGAAGGAACCTATGCAGAGTTTTCAGGCGGCAGTTGTCAGAAAGTTAAAGAGACCAAGACTGGAAGTCCAGGGAGGCAAAGACTAGTGGGATGTGCAGGGCTGAGTACTGGGTAGGAGAAAGCAGCACACAGGGAGGGCTCAAGAGATCTGCAGAGGGAGCCCTCAAGTCTTTGGCTGAGTACTGGTCTGTGCTTGTAGGAGAAAAAATTCTCAAGCCGGGGAGGGGGTCATGGAAAAGTCAAACAATTTCAAGAGCTAGAAATAGTGGAAACACTTTGTAATACATGAGAGTTCTGGCAGAAGCTTCAAGGGTATTGCCTAAAGTCGAGGTAAATTAACCCAAGCTAAATGCCATTTTGGACTTCTCCTAGCAAAGCATTTTTATTTTTAAAAAAAAATTTTTTTTTTAATGTTTTATTTATTTCTAGGAGAGAGAGAGAGACAGCGTGAGCAGGGGAGGGTCAGAGAGAGAGGGAGTCACAGACTGAAACAGGCTCCAGGCTCTGAGCTGGCAGTCAGCACAGAGCCCGACGTGGGGCTCGAACCCACGAACCGCGAGATCATGACCCAAGCGAAAGTCGGACGCTTAACCAACTAAGCCACCCAGGCGCCCCGCAAAGCATTTTTAAAAGGAAGCCTTGAAAGTATCCAATAGATTCAAAGTGACTTAACTGCATCCCAGAATAAAGCCCAACACTGTTTAAAGGAATACAACAAAAATCTAGCAAAGGACAAGGTAAAAGTCACAATGCTCAGCCATACTAAAAAGCAGAAAATAAGACCCATAACTAGGGGGTAAAAAGCAATTAATACATTCAGAAATGACAGAAATGTTGGAATTAGCAGATAAGAACATTAAAACAACTATTGTAAATATGTTCCATATATTCAAGAAGGTAGAAGAAAACACGAAATGATGAAGGAATTGAAGAGCTAAGAAAACCTACTTGGAAGTTCTAGGAATGAAAAATATAAAATATAAAATAAAAACAACACTGGATGGGACTGACAGCAGACGATCAGTGATTCTGAATAGAAGCTGTAAAAAAAGAAGCACGCTGGGGTGCATGAGTGGCTCAGCTGGTTAAGTGTCAGACTTTGGTTCAAGTCATAATCTCAAGGTTCGTGAGTTCAAGCCCTGTGGTAGGCTCTCTGCTGTCAGTGCAGAGCCAGCTTCAGATCCTCCGTTTCCCCCACATCCCCTCTGTCTTTCCAGTACATGCTCTCTCTCTCAAAAACAAACATTTTTTGAAAAGAAAAAAAACAAAAAGCACAGAGAAACACTAAAAAAGAGAAAAAACTAGGATGGAGCCATTAGTGCTCTTGGATGACGTTAAGCAGCTTAACATACATATAAATGGAGTCCCAGAAGAGGGGGAAGGTCAGAAAAAATATTTTAAGAAATAATGGCCAAAATTTTTCCAAATTTGATTAGAACTATAAACCCACAGATCCAAGAAGCTGAACAAACCCCTAAACAAGACGAAATATGCAGAAAACCACACCAAGGAATTTCAGTCAAATTCCTGAAAACCAATGATAAAATCACCCAGAGGTGGAGGAAAAAGACAGGTTATACACAAAGGAATAAAGATAAGAATGACTACAGAGTTCTCAGAAACTATGCAAGTCAAGGGAAAACAGAACGAGATCTTTTAGGTACTGAAAGAAAAACTTGAATTTTTATCTAGAATTTTATACCTAGAGAAAATATCTATCAAAATTAAAGTTAAAATAAAGACTTTTACATATAAACAAAAGCTGAAAGAACTCTTTGCTAGCAGGATTGTACTATAAGAAATATTAAAGTTCTTTAGGCAGAGAGAAAATTACATCAGACAGATATCTGGATCCACACAAAGGAATAAAAATCAGAAATAATAAATATTTTGGCAAATATCAATGCCTCTTTTTTTCTTGTTTTAAATCTCTTTAAGAGAAAAGTTATTATTTAAAGAAAAATAGGGGCGCCTGGGTGGCTTAGTTGGTTAAGCATCTGACTTTTGCTTAGGTTATGATCTCGGGGTTCGTGGGTTCGAGCCCCGCGTCAGGCTCTGTGCTGACTGCCAGCTCAGAGCCTAGAGCCTATTTCAGAGTCTGTCACTCCGTCTCTCTCTGACCCTCCCATGCTCATGCTGTCTCTCTCTCTCTCTCTCTCCTAGAAATAAATAAAAAAATATTAAAAAAAATAAAGAAAAATAAAAGAAGGCAGGAAAAGAGGTTAAAAGAAAGAACAGATAGGTCAAATTGAAGACAAATAGTAAAAAAAAAAAAAAAAGCAGATTTAAATGTGGTTCAAACGTAAATAATTATGTTCATTAAAAATAAACTGTGGATTCCTAATTCAATAAATTTGTGGTTTTTGAACAGAAGGTAGTAGAAGAATGACAAAATTGTAAAATGAGGTACCACATGAAGGAAAAAAAAACAATGTTAGGGATTGCTATAGTTCCTGGCACACAAATTGACTTTTAAAGATTAAAATAAGTACACCCAAATTCCATTTTTCCTATCACTCATGTCCATCTTTCCCTCACAAAACAAATAAACAAGCAAACAAAACCCTTTAGAACAAAAAAGTTGACTTAAATTCCCGGACTCAAAAGATAGGGATACCAGAAGAAAGTCTCACTTCCTTCTGTCAATACTCCCAACTGGTGACCATGGAAGAAGGTTTCAGAATCTTCTCCTTCAGTTTCTTTTTATGGTGTTACACTGATTTATATAGTCTATCAACTCGTGCCCTGAGATATACAATTTGATTCTAATCAGTTATATGTGCCAAATGTAACATAAAAGGCTTTGCTTAGAAAACTTGTTAGCAACATTTCATTTTCTTTTCCTACTCCCAAATCATTACAATCATCTGGTCAATATGGAAAAGAGTCTTTTATTTTTTTATTTCTAAAGTTTTTATTTAATTCCAGTTAATTACCATACAGTATTATATTAATTTCAGGTGTACAATATTACTATATTCAACACTTACATCCATCACCCAATACTCATCATGACAAGTGCACTCTTTAATCCCCATCACCTATTTTATCCATTACCCCACCTAAGTCCCCTCTGGTAACCATCAGTTTGTTTTCTATAATTAAGAGTCTGTTTCTTGATTTGTCTATCTCTTCCCTCACCCTGGCTCATTCGTTTCTTAAATCTCACATAAGAGTGATTTCACATAGCATTATACTCTCTAGCTCCATCCAAGATTTCATTCTTTTTTATGGCTGAATAATATTCTGGTGTGTGTGTGTATCATATCTTCTTTATCCATTCATCAATCGATGGACACATGAGCTGCTTCCATATCTTGGCTATTATAAATAACACTGCTATAAACATAGGGGGGATGTGTATCCTTTTGAATTAGTGTTTCAGTATTCTTTGGGCAAATACCTAGTAGTACAATTGCTGGATCATAGGGTAGTTCTATTTTTAATTTTTTGAGGAACATTCATACTGTTTTCCAGAGTGGCTGTACCAGTTTGCATTCCTAGCAATGGTGTAAGAGGGTTCCTTTTCTCTACATCCTCACCAACACCTGTTGTCTCTTGTATTTTAGCCCTTCTGACAAGTGTGAGATAATGTCATATTGTAGTTTTGATTTGCAGAAAGTCTTTTAATTTGGAACATAAGCAAACATCTTTAGTTTTTTTGTTTGTTTTTCAGCTTTATTGAGATATAGTTGACATATAAAATTGTATAATTTTAAGGTGTACAATATGATAGTTGGATATATGCAGATATTGTGAATAAGGTTAGTTAACACATCTATCACCTTATATAATTACAATTTGTGTGTGTATGTATGTGTTAATAACATTTAAGATCTACTCTCTAGCAATTTTCAAGTATAAAATACAGTACTGTTAGCTGTAGTAATTATGCTGTGTATTATATCCCCAGGACTTATTCGTCTTATTCACGCAAGTTGGTACCCTTGACCAAAATCTCCCCATTTCCCCTAGGCCCAAACCCAGGCAACCACCATTCTACTTTCTGTTTCTTGGAGTTTGGCTTTTTTTTAGATTCTACATATAAGTGAGATCATGTAGTATTGGTCTTTCCCTGACTTGTTTCACTTAGGATAATGATTTCACCATCTACCATGTTGTCACAAATGGCAAGTTTTTCCTTCCTTTTAACAGCTAATAATATTCCACTGGATATAAACACACCACATATTTTAATCCATTCTTCTGACAATAAACAGTTAGGTTAGTTCCATGTCTTTAACTATGGTGAATAATGCTCTGAGGTAGTGATTTCATTTCCTTTGGATTTACACTCAGAAGTAGGATTGCTGCATCATCTGGTAGTTCTATTTTTTAAATTTTTTTGAGAAACTTCCATACTGTGGTTCATCATGGCTGCTCAAAGAATATTCCTGGAAAAAGTAATCCTAAGCATCGGCCCTGAAGGGATACATAGAGAACAAAATGCTTTCTGTCCTTAAGGTCATGTAGAAAAACTCCAGTAGTATTTATTACAACAATCATTCTTGCTCTTTCACAAGAAAAAGTGTCCTCTTAGACAGACTTGGTGGTATGCAAGATGAATCCTATTTATGAGATGATGAATAAACTTATATTGAAGATAATCTCAGTAGGAGTCCTAGTAATTTAGAATTCTTTCTTAGAGCAAAGAGATACATACTGTAAGGGAAAACTAAGTTGATTTACTCAATTTTTCAAGACACACCAATGTAACTTCCTGCTTAAATCTCTAACAACAATTAGCCAACGTGGCAACAATAGTCAGGGGACATTTAATTAAACTAAAATTCTAGAGGGCTTCCTACTTAGTTTTGTACTAAACATTCAGCTAGAGTGTCAATGTTGTTTTGTGTTTGAATAACCAGGAACTAAAAGTACTATAATCAGACCTTTAATTGTGATTTCTAATTCAAAGCATAAGGATTTTGCTTCTTTGGCACATATCTCAACTTATAAGACCTGACAGACATATTACTAATTTACTCTTGAGTTTTCAAGAATGGAGAAAATTCCTAAACTACTTACTTACTCTTTTAATAAGAAAAAGTTTCCCGCGAGAATTCTTCCTCTCACCACATCATTAAACCCTTCTCGCCTGGTTGCAGCATACATGGCTTCAGTAGACACATCAATGTCACACCTGTGACCTGAAAACGAAAAAGAGGTATACATTATTTGAGGAGGAAGTAGAGTTCTGGCTGAAGAGCAAGCATAGATTCACATTTGTGAGCAATATTAAATTTTTGGAAGACTGTCCTTAGTGGCTCCTCTTCTTTATCTGCCTTGTGACTGACCAGTTAGGGATGAAGGAGAGAGGAGAAAATAACAAACAGGGAAACTGCATTTGTTCACCTCCTCTTCCTGTCTTCCTTCCTCTCTCCCTCCCTTCCTTTCCTTCCTTCTTCCCTCCCTCCCTCCCTCCATCCATCCAAAATGTGCTGAACTCCTACCATATGCCAGGCACTACATTTGCAGACTAAGAAAACAAAGATAAGATACTGTTCCTTTAAAATATTTACACTTCAAAGAGGGAAGCCAAACATATGGAGATATGTATAATGAACACTATAAGCAGAAGGTTAAATGACAAAGGCAAGAAGATTCACTGTCTAAATCATTAACATTATCACTTGTCTAAATCATTAACGTTATCTCTGGGAATAAGTTTTTTTATCAGTATAAGTAAAACTTTCAAGTATTTGAGACAACTATTTTAAAAATCCCAAACACACTGTCTTACCATATTCTAGCCCGTCAAATCTTGCCATATTAGATGCCACTTCCGATGTACACAGTACATGGTAGCAGACAATTGAATAACTGGTGTGGGGCAGGGACACTTCAATTACTTTGGCCCCATTAGACTCAAAGAGGTTAGCAGCTTTGGACCAAAAAGATCGTACTTCACTTGATAATTCTGGTACGAGATATTCCTTATTGGAAAAAGTCAAGATACAGAAATTAGAACATTTGTATAGATGGTTTTATAAAAATATGTTCTTCAGGACCTTTGGCAACACATTAGGAAATCTGACTAAATTCCTAATAGGTAGCTAGAAAGATTGAACTAATTTTAGGAGTGTTTATGGCATGACAAGCACCATACTAGTTATTTATTAGCTGGATAGAACAGTATTAAAGATTGGAGAACTGGTTGGAGAAGCTATATTTGCTCAGTGTTCATTATCAGATACTCTGCTAGAGGCTTTTCAAAGGTTCTCTCATTTGGGGCACCTGGGTGGCCCAGTCAGTTAAGCATCTGACTTCTGCTCAGGTCATGATCTCATGGTTCGTGAGTTTGAGTCCCACGTCAGCCTCTGGGTTGACAGCAAGGGGCCTGCTTGGGATTTTTCTCTCCCTCTCTCTCTGTCCCTCCCCTGCTTGTGCTCTTTCTCTGTCAAAATAAATAAACATTAATAAAAAATAAATGGAAAAGTTCTCCCATTTAATGCTTTTAACAATCCCATGATACTGATTGTTATCATCCTTTATTTTATTAATGAAATATAGTGACTAGATGAGTAATTTTCCTAAAGTTACACAGTGGGTAAGTAGAGGATCTAGGATTCTAAACTAGGTCTGTACTCTTTTCTAAATCTTTAAAAGAAGGCACAGCTATTATCTTAACTGAAAATTTTAAAGAAAGTATTTCTTTCAACTTGGGGGCAATTTTATCCTCTTTCTCTCCATCAGGGGACATTTGGTACTGTCTGCAGACATTTTTGCTTGTAGGGTTATGCTGTGGTGGAGGTGCTACCTTTAAGGGTAAAGGCCAACAATGCTACTAACCATCTTACAATGCATAGGACAGTATCCCACAACAAAAAATTATCCAAGCAATTATTGGTAAGCTTAAAGTTAAAAAAATTGTTTAAAAGTCAATAATTTAACATATTTACTTTCATATATGAATTACTCAATTGCTACTGTAATAAAATAGTAAAGCCTTAATAAATGTTACCTTCTTTAATACCACTATCAGTATTTTATTTATTAAGATCTTAATATCATAGTAATGACTCTGGGCTATATCCTTTACATTAGGAATTAGCAGACTATGGCCTATGGTCTATGGCTGCTTTCACACTACAGTGGCAGAGTGAAATAGTTACAACACAAACTTCATGGCCCACAAAGGCTCAAATATTTACTAACTGACCCTTTACATAAAAGGTTTGTAGACCCCTGCTTGACATCGTTATTTCAATTTTTTTTGAGGTATAAATGATATTCAACATTATGGGAGTTTCAATATATGATTATTTGTATATACTGAGAAAGGATCACCACAATAAGTCTAAGTTAACATTTGTCACAGTACAGTTACAGATTTTCTTCCCCTTGTGGTAAGAACTTTAAGATCTATTCTCTTAGTAATTTTTGAATATGTAGTATGGTATTATGTATATTATATCCCAACGATGATTACCACATTTCAATTTTACTACTCTCTGAGATCAAAATATTATCCCCATTTTGTAGATCAGGAAATTGAGCTTAGATTAAGTCACATGCTCAGGTTACATAGCTAATAAAAATGGCATAAGTAGGATTCAACCCCAACCAGTCCGTTTCCCAGGCCTGTGCTCTGTATTTGACTTGAGAGTATTTCTGTGAAGTAATGAACGGGGAGAGTTACCTTTGGAATTCCTATACATAGTTTGCTCACATCTGTCAAGCTGGAAAGCATAAATGGTTTACCAGGATCTTGTATTGTGGTAGAATCTTTGGGGTCATGACCAGCCAGCACACCTGTGAGGAAAAATACTTAGGAATGACAGACACAATGTTTTTACAGTGAAATTTATAAGGTTTTGAAACTCTATGGAATTATATAAATACCCAACACAATTGCTGCATCATCCACACATCTGGTTAAGATTCCTGGCACATCCATGGAATTCACCAGGGGAATGAGACCATGACGAGAAACCAAGCCATAGCTTGGTTTGAAACCAACAATCCCACAGTGGGCAGCTGGATTTCTGGTCGATCCTCCTGTATCTGATCCTAAAGCCCTGGAATTTAATGGAATTTTCTTTAGAAAAATGATGTATCTCTAATTATATCTGGAATCTATTTTTAAGTGTATACTTTTAAACCTTACTTGCTCCTGGTTATACAAAAGTAAGACATGATTGTCTCAGAGAATTCCTAAAGACATAGAAAAAGTATGAAGAAGTAACAAAATATTCTACCACCTGAGGCAAACACTGTTAACATTTTGGCATATTAACTTCAAGACTTTTTAAAAATGCATTTTTCTTTCACAGTTCAGGTCATTCTGCAATTACAAGTTTCCACCTCTTTTTTGCTTATCATGAGACTTTTGCTATGTCATTAAAATTACTGACAAGTTAAAATATGTATAATATTCTATCCTATCAATTGGCGATTCACAGGATTTTAAAGCTCATTCTCCTATCAATATATATACAGATCCTTTACCTTCTTTTCATGCCAGTTATACAGTATGTTTTTACAAACTAAACACACTACTCCCAGAAATTCATATACAGAACCTTATACTACCTCATTTAGAATCATGGGATAGAAATGTACTTTAATTTATTTAAACATTTATGTTGTTGCCAACTATAATAATAACTGCATAATAAATTACTTTGTAATAAACACCTTTAAACATAAATCTTTGCCCATATGTCTGAATATTTTTTAGGCCTCCTTCCAGAAAGTAGAGTTAATGAGCCATAGGGCATGTTACTCTAAGTTCTTAATCTCATCATCAAATGACTTGTCAGAGGGCTTCCGCCAATTTATATTCCCAACTGTAGTGAATGAGATTCAGTCTTATGTTTCTTCATCATCACTGAGTACTAGCAGTTAATTTTGTTAATTTGAAAAACCAGAACGCTTTGTTAATATGCATTTTTGAATAATTTTTCACATTTATTTGTATTTGCAGTACTGGACTATGAAGGGACCATTTCTTTGCCCAGTTACCTACAGAGTATATGTTTTTCTTATGAAAAACAAAACCAAAAACTAATCTTGAGAACATTATGCTAAGTGAAATAGGTCAGTTATGAAAGTGCAAATAGTGAATAATTTCACTTACATGAGGTACCTAGAGTCTTCAAGTTCATAGAGACAGAAAGTAAAAAAGTGATTGCCAGGGGCTGGGAGGACGGGCAAATGGGAAGCTGTTGTTTAATGGGTAGTGAAGTTAGTTCTGCAAATGAAACAAGCTCTGGAGATTGGCTGTACAACAATGTGAATGTATTTAATGCTAAACTGTACATTTAAAAATGGTTAAGATGAGGGATGGGGTGCCTGGATGGCTCAGTTGGTTAAGCAACTGACTCGATCTCAGCTCAGGTCTTGATCTCAGGGTCATGAGTTCAAGTTCTGCATTGGGGTCCACATTGGGTATGGATCCTACTAAAAAAAAAAAGGTTAAGATGGTAAATTTAATTTTTTAATTTATGAAATTTTTTTAATGTTTATTTATTTCCGAGAGGGAGGCAGAGCATGAGTAAGGGAGGGACAGAAAGAGAGGGAGACACAGAATCAGAATCAGAAGATCTAGTTCCTGTCTGAGCTGTCAGCACACAGCCTGATGCAGGGCTCTAACCCACGAACCGTGAGACAATGACCTGAGCTGAAGTCAGACACTTAACTGACTGAGCCACCAGGTACCCCAAGATGGTAAATTTCAGGTTACATATGTTTTACCATAATTAAACATTTTTTTAAACTTTATTTCAGGGGGAAAAAGGTTTCTCTGATTAGAAAACTGTATGTGCTCACTACAAAAATTAAGTATTCTATAAGCATATGGTATATAATGTGAAATTTCTCTTATAATCACTGCCTCCATAATAATCCTGTTATCAATTTTGATACAGTCATCCAGACACTTCCATGCACATAACATATATACATATGTAATTACTTTTAACAGAGAGGTCATACTATACATAGTGTTCTGCAACTTGTTTTGCACTTAGCAGTGTATCTTTGATACCTGACCACGACACTATAGACCACTCTAGCTCATTCTTTTTAGTGGCTGTGTAATACTCCAAGAACCTTCCTGTTTTGAGAACTATTATAAAAGAAGCAAAAAGGAGGAAACATAAAGCAGAACCCTTGACAGTTTGGGACCCATTCCTTCTGGAGTGACTTTGGGTCTGTGCTTCTCTTAACTATACCCAGAACAAAGCTTTGAACTGCACAAGGCCCCTAGGCCCTGGAACTCTACAGAAGACGTAAATGAGATTGTCTTTCTTACCAAGTCCTTATGAGCTACAAAATCAGGCTGTTGCTTTCACAATTTCTAAAAGGACACATTTTCTTATTATGATTCACTGATGGCTGTGTAAAAGTAAAACCTACATTTCCATAGGAATTATGTGTCAAAATGCCATCTTCTCAGAGCACATTCAGAAAGATGAACATTAAGTAGGGTGATGAGGATAGAAAAAAAAGCACCTACTCTTGCAGTCCTAACTTGTCAGAACTCTCATTAATATTAATGCAGTGCTCTAAAATTCCACAGAGATAAAATGAAATGGTTTTACTTGTAAATAAGATTTCAGAGAAACCTAAAAAAAAAAAAAAAAAACACGAAGAATCTAAATCTCCATAGCTCTAAAAAAATATAAATAATTTATTGGTTGCACTGTCTGTGAAAGAACTTAGTTTCAGTGGATAATTAAGGAGAAATAAAATACATATAGTGCTACTAAAGGAACACTTTCAATTTTATACTGAAACTGATAAAATAAATAACAGTGAAATCTATTTACTCTTCTTTGGGCGGTTAAGAAATACTTTACAAATGAGACTTAAAACATAAAGCATGATGGATGGATTCTTCCCGAAATAAACTGTAACAGCTGAACAAGTCAGCTCCTGAGAAACCTGAAAAAAAACTTTACTCAGTGATGCACATTTTTAGTTGCAGATTTATTAAAACACTGTTTTAAATATCCTATTTATATACATTAGGAGCATTTTTTTCTTTTTTCCCTTTTTTTTCTTTTTTTCTTTTTTTTAAATATTTTTATTTATTTCTAGGAGAGAGAGAGACACGGTGTGAGCAGGGGAGGGTCAGAGAGAGAGGGAGTCACAGACTGAAACAGGCTCCAGGCTCTGAGCTGGCAGTCAGCACAGAGCCCGACGCTGGGCTCGAACCCACGAAACGCGAGATCATGACCTAAGCGAAAGTTGGATGCTTAACCGACTAAGCCACCCAGGCGCCCCAGCCCTTTTTTTTCTTTTAACAAAAGCCAGATTCAGCATAATTAACAGCTCAGCACCACTCAGCCAAAGCCATGGTATATTAGTCCCTAAATATTTGTATAATCAGTGAGCAGACACCCAAATAAATTATTTTAAAAGTGAAATTTAATTACACTGACTGGTTTATGCTGCAAGATCCATAAAATCATGTTTTTAAGAGAACCAGATACTATAGAGGAAGAGTTTAAATACCTAAAATTAAAGTTACATGTAGAAAATACACGTTAAGTAGACTCTACAGTTGGATGCATTTATAAGATTACAATGTTGATGTATCATCGAGCATAAATAACTCACTAAAAAGAAATAAAAATAGCACGGTATGAACTACTCTGCTGTTGGATTGTGAGTATGGTTTATGACTGTCTGTGTTTGGATGGGCTCTACAGTATGGACAGAAAAAAGCAGCTTACGCGAAGCACGTGAAGGCTGATACTGCCGCTGCACTCCCGCCAGAACTTCCTCCAGTTATAAGCCAATTCGAATCCTCATTCTCACCACTGGGCTTCTGCTTCCTCTTTTCTCTATACTGTTTTGAATAACTCCAGGGGTTTTTAACTGGTCCGAATACACCATCTGTGCTTCCAGATCTGAGATGAAGTGAAGCAAGATATCTTAATGGAACTTTGATTTTTATATGAAGATTTCACCTCCTGATTGTATTACTTACTTCTAACACTGTATAATCCATTGGAACTTGAATTGGCAAACGCAAGAAGCCTGCTTGGACTTAGCTTTCATTAATTAGATGGTTGAGGAGGTGAACGAGAGGAAGTAAGAGCATGTGGGAGAAAGGAGAGAAAACTAGTCTATTAAGAAAAGAGGATTTTTATCCCAATTGATTATACAATTCAGCTTATGATGATTTCCCTTGTAAATCAAGGTCTTCCAGGTAAAGAGTGTCACAAACATTCAAAGAGTTAAACAAGAAGTCCTCTGAAGGATTCTCGCTATTAACCAAATGTGTTAAGACAAGCATAAGTTGAAAAGAACTCATTTTAAAAGTTTTGAAATAACTTCAATCTTACAGGTAAATTGCAAAAATAGAAATAGTATGAAAATAACTTTATACCCTTTACCCAGATTCACATACTATTTAAAAACCACCCAATTTGATTTGTGTGATTGACATATATTGTGTGTATCTGTAACATGGAGAAATCATTTTTTCCCCCACAAACCACATAAGGGTAAATTATATATGTCATGGCCCTTTACCCCTAAATATTTTAGTATGTGTTCAGTGTGCATTTCCTAACACTAGGAGTGTCCCCTTATGCAGTCACAGTAACCAATCTCAGTAAATTTAACATCCACACAATGCTTTTTATCTAACCTATTGTATGTAAGCCAGTTTGGTCAGATGATCCAGTAATATCCTTCACAGCATTTCCCCCTCCCAGTAAGGGATTGAATCTAAAATCAGGTGTTACATTTAGGGACCATTGTCTCATCAGCCTTTTTTTGTATTTTTAAATCATTCACTAGCCAATGTGCATGGAGTTATTTCTAGTTTTTGACAATTATAAATAAAGCCATAGTAAATATTGTACTGAAAGACTCCAGCCATCACTTTCATGTAAATATTCCTCTTCATCTCGAGTAAAAAATGTAGGGCTGAGATTGTTGGATCCTATGATGTTTAACTTGAAAAGAAACTATTTTCCGAAATGGCTATACCATTTTGCATTTCCTACCAGCATTATATGAGAAACCCAATTGCTCTGCATCCTTGTCAGCACTTGATATTGTCATTTTTATGCCGTTCTAATAGGTGTCTGTATCTCCTTGTTTTAATTTGCATTTCCTTAATGACTAACCATGTTCAGCATTGTTTTCATTTGTTTATTGCCAACTATATATATGCTTTGATGAAATGTCTGCTTACGTATTTTACCCTTTTTTTTAATTGAGTTGTTTTCTGATTTTTGAGTTGGAAAAGGTTCATATATACTGGATATCTGTTCTTTCTCAGATATTATTTTGAAAATACTTTCTCCTACGCTGTGGCTTGTTTTCCATGTGTTAACAGTGTATTTCAAAGTATAGAAGTTCTTAATTTTAGTGAAGTCCAATCTATCAATTTTTTTACTTTATGAATTGTACTTTATGTGTCCCATCTAAGATATTTTTGCCTTGAGAATTCATGGTCACAAAGATTTTTCTCCTGCATTTTCTTCTATAAATTTTAGGCTTTACTTTCCTTAGGCTCTTTTAACCTGGAATATTTTCACAGCCTTTGTTTGTCTTTTTTGATATTCATATTTTAATAGAATGTTTCTCATTTCAGACTTATCTTCTGTTTCCCCGTGATTAGTTTCAGGTTTAACATTCTCAGCTGGAATATTGCACAGGTGATGGTGTGTTCTTCTCAGGGAATCACATCTAGAGGTACATGATGTCATCTTACCCTCACCAACAATGTTCATTTTGATCAGCTGTTCAAGGCAATGTCCTAATAATTGATGTTCGAGTTTACTCCCGTAGATTAATTCATTCAACATATATTTACTGAGTGCCAAGAGACACCACTGTAAATAAGAGAGTCAAAGATTCTGCTTCTATGAAACAGGGCACATAGACCAAGCAAATATTACCAATTTAACAACATATAACAACATATAGTGATGCTTAGTTTTGTTCTTTACAGTTTATTAAGTCGAAAGGAAACAGGTTTACTATAAAGCTACAATATCAAGATAATGTGATATTAAAGTAAATCGAGACAAAAATGAAAGAAATACAAGAAAAGAAAATTTCAATTTTACTTACCCCATTGCAAACTCATCTAAATTAGTTTTTCCCATCAGGACAGCTCCCTGATCCAACAACTTCTGAACTACTGTAGCATTATAAGGTGGTACATAACCTGAAAAAAATTCAGTTATTTTTGTTGTAGGAGAGAAAATCACGAGCATGTAAATCACATGCGAGAAACAAGATTTTAAACTGCATCTAAGCTGTCCATATTGACATGTGTTAATTATTCCTAATTTGAGTTGTAGGTAGTACTTTCTTCCAAAGGTTAATTTTAATTTTTCTACTGATAATTTCTACGTTTTCCAAAGACAGTCAGCATATTTACTATTTTTATCATCTAAGAAGACTGACTTTAACAGTTCATACTACAAATATTGAATGATAGAGACGTACCTAATTCATCTGAAACTAACAGCACATCATTATTTTGCTCATTGTACTTGAAATATATCACATAGTAATTTTTATCTATTTCCCGTCAGACATAGATTTTTTATTCTCATTTAAATTTCATCTAGTGTGATTCCAAAACAACAATAATATCACCATCAGAGGAACCTGTGGCATATTCCCCATAGACTTTTAGGGTGTAGCACTCTGAATAAGCTTTTTCTATTTCTTTCCTTCTAGGATCCAAAAATCTTGATAAACATGTTTCCTTTCGACCTACTAAACTATAAAGAACAAAACTAAGCGTCACTATATGTGGATAAGTATAGTGATATAAGAGATGGAACAGTCAGGAAATACAACTAGACAATAGATGCGAATCCTTACACCATCCTCAAGAGAGGGGTCATGACAGCCCCTTATTGTCATGTTATCAATGAGTGGGAGTCAGAGGTCACTTAGTGTGTATTTGGTGGTCAGTTATTGAGTCTTCCTAAGTGGGATTTCTAAAACTTCCTAAATAGGATACATCCAATAAGCTGGCCTACCTCTAAGGAATAGTTTTGCATTCTGAAAGAGCCAATAGTAAAAATATTCCAGCCTTAAATATTGCTTTTGCAGATATAACTGGTCTCAGGATACCTTGGTGCTTTAGTATCTTATCTTTTATTTAAACTAAAAAACTAGTTTTATAAAACTACTAATGCTCTGGTCAATTAAATTTTACCTTTCAGCATGTTTGATGCACATGTTGTCTCAATGCCTGATGTGCTAAAGTTGTCTTTTACTGCAATAGGAATTCCATCTAAATCCCCAAGTGAGTGACCTGCATTAAAAAGCCAAAAGAATAGGAGCTATAGATCCAGTTCAGAATATAAAGACACATTACTACTAGTTTTTACAAAAACTATTAGTTTTTTGGTAAAGATACTTCTTCATAAATCAAGTTTATGTTAGAAACTATTCCAGTTGGGCATTATAAAGCATCACATATCCATTAGCCTTATTTTTATTATACCTCATGGCAAGTTCTTTAAATAAGGGTATGTTTTATGTTAAAAGCCTCACTTGCCAAATGGAGACTGCTATATCCAATTAAATTCCTTCTCTAGGGATATACAAATTAAGTATAATTCACAGTAATTTACCTTTCTTGTATCTTTTCTCTGATTCTTCAGCTTGCTTTAAGGCCACCTCTTCTGATACAGTAATGTAAGCATTTAGAAACTTGGTCTTCTTGATAAGGGAGAGACATTTTTGACAGAGCTCTATTGGAGTAATTTGGCCTTGTTTCAGTGCTGCAGAAACCTATAATATATACAATTCCAAAACTCTTTACTGAGCCTGCAGAAGTTTCAAGCATTATACTGAGTGGGCAGATACACTGGGGAAGTATACAATTTTGAATTGAAGTTTGGATTCAGAACCCAGAGAATACTATACCTAGGTGGTGTACTCAATGAGGGTAACACTTCGGTCAGCTTGAGTAGGGGCTGGGGGACACTACGTTCATCGCCCCAGCTGAGGGCTGTTTCCAAGTCAGGTCTGCACCAACAAGTGCAGTGGTTTAGGTAAGCCACCCCATCTAGCAGGAGTGGAGGCCTGCAACGGGGTGTAGCATGGGTTAGGACAGATGGTGCAGAGAGTAGTTTAGCTGCAACGCAGGCAATCCAAAGTGGGGGGGGAGGGGGGGAAGGAAACAGACTGGACAAGGCCCTGCAGAACCGTATGGCTCTAGATCTTATAACTAAGATCTTTATAACCATTGTATAATTCAAGTCAGAGCCACTACAAATTAAGAGAATGTTTATCAAACATGGGTTCAAAAGCAAACTTAGAAGAAACTTCTCTGAAATCCTGTCTTGGATGCATTACGAAGGCTAGTAAAGAAAGTGCTAAAATAAAATGCGCTATAAATGAGCAGAACTTAGATGTTTATAGTAAAGCCTGAAGTGATGACTATGTAATACTTTCTGTAGGAAGTAATAAATACTTACTAATTAGATAAAAGAAATGAATAATAGTCAAAGAAGACACTAAAGCTTTGGAGATTATAGGAAAAGAGTTGGATCAAATGGGGGCTGAGAGAAGGAAGACGGGCGAAGGGGTAATACTTATTATTCACCAAAGACCAGACATAGGTGCTTTACATGCATTATTACTGCACTGAACCCTATAACAACCACATAAATTATGTATTATTAACCTCATTTCACAGATGAAGACTGAAGCTCAGAGAGGTTAGTGATTTGTCCAAAGCCACACAGTAACATAGGCTAGAAGTAACTTCATAATACATGCTCCTTCACCATCATCTCTCTCTGCAAGAGTGCCAGTTTAGTTTATCTTCTAAGTTGACTGTATTTTCAGGTGTCCTACATCCATCAAGCAACAGGAGTTTGCATTTGAGAGGAGAATCTACAAATCATCTGCTCTCAGTTGTTGAATAAATCATCAAAGCAGTGGTATTCTTAGGGCTGAGTTTTAAGATTAGAAAAGCAGTGGGAAGAGGCCACTGAGAGGACCCCTAAGGCTGATGCAGAAGAGTAGGAAAGCACTGCCGACAGGTGGCTGGACAGTGACTCAGGGAGGGGCGGGGACAGGCAGGCCAAACTGTAATAATGAGGAAAATTATGTCTCACTCTCTTTCCTTCTTTGCCTCCCTTGAAGTCTCCTAATGCCTACTATCCTCAGGCTGCTTTGTAACTTGCACTGGTATAAGAACACAAGTGAAAGGAGTTAGAGTTATGGTTACAAGGGCAAGAAATGAGATTGTCTAGGAGCACTCATTTGAAATGGTGCTGTTCTTCATTAGGACCATTTTTAGGAAATCCAGATTTGGGAAAATGAATTAAGAGAACTAGAGAAGAAAAATGAAAACAAAGATTCTAATTAGCTAGAATAGCCTGAGCATAAGGAGTGTGAATGTATAAACAGTGCAGCCTCCGTGGGACAAGAACTGAAGGTGTCATATCTGAATATGAGATAAAGTCAACCATAAAAGTTTTTGTTAAAAAAAACCCAAATTTGTTCTCCCTGGCACTTCTTTTCTCTAACAGAAAGTAGCCATTTCCTTGAGGCCAAGTCTTCTCCTGCAGCTTTCTCAAGAGATGACTACCCACTGTGGACCAGAGTCCAGAGGGGGAGGGGAGGGTGTGCAGCAGGCATTCTCATTCCTCAATGCCTTCCTCTTTGCTCTGCACTCAAAAATCCCAGCTAATCTGAAGTACAGGACTTGGAGGAGCTTATATCACACTCTTCCTGGGGTGTGAACCTACGGTTGGCCTGGCACCCCTTTTCCATTATTGAAGACTTTAGCACTTAGCTCCCTTGAATCCTCTTTACAGTGGCTCCTGTTGTTATTCCTGTTCACCTCAGACTTCAAATAATGTACACCAAAACCTGGCCTCTCGGTTCAACCTCATTTCCAGCAAACTCTTCCTTTACCTCACTCCGGTTACTAACTCGGCCCAGACTACATCACTACCAGTATCTGTATAATCTCCAAAACCTCAATTCTAGTTATCCTCCGCCTCCTGTCCGCCCAGCTCATTTGCTCAACCATCCATAGTCAGCCAAAAAAACGGGGACCTCAGTGCTACAACCACAGAGAAATCGAGTCTGCCAACAACCAATGAAGTCGAAAGAGTGAAACCAGTCTTGGCCGACCCCGTGATTTTAGCCTTGTGAGGCTCTTGTGAGCAAGGAATCCAGCTACTCCATTTCTGGACTCCTGACCCACAAAACTATGAGATGATAATAAGATTATTTTAACCCAAAATGTGTATACTAATTTGTCAGGCAGGAATTAAAAAATAATACACCTTCATAGAGGAAGAGAGAGGGAAAGGTGCTGAAGGAGTCCTGGAACAAATTATAGCAGAGAACTTCCCTGACCTGGGGAAGGAAGTAAATGTGGAAATACAAGAGGCTCAGAGGACTCCCCTCAGACGTAACTTGAATCGATCTTCTGCACGGCATATCACACTAAAAATGGCAAAATACAAGGACAAATAGAGAATTTTGAAAGCAGCTAGGGAGAAAAGGGCCCTAACATACAAAGGGAAACCTATCGGAGTGGTGACAGACCTATCTACTGAAACTTGGCAGTCCAGGAAGGAATGGCAGGAGATCTTCAATGTGATGAACAGTAAAAATATGCAGCCAAGAATCCTCTATCCAGCAAGCCTGTCATTCAAAATAGAAGGAGAGATGTCTTTCCAAAATAAACAGAAATTGAAAGAATTTGTCACCACGAAGCCAGCCCTACAAGAAATCCTGAGGGGGATGCTCTGAAGGAAAGGTTGCAAGGAACAAAGACACCAGAGACACCACCACAAACATGAACCCTATAAAAGATACAAAGACTCTAAACCCACATATGTCAATAATAACACTGAATGTAAAAGGGCTGAATGCTCCAATCAAAAGACACAGGGTAGCAGAATGGATAAAAAAACAAAATCCATCTATATGCTGTCTACAAGAAACTCATTTTAGACTGGAAGATACCTTCAGATTAAAAGTAAGGGGATGGAGAAATATCTATCATGCTACAGGAAATCAAAAGAAAGCCGGAGTAGCTATCCTTATATCAGACAAACTGGACTTTAAATTAAAGACAATAACAAGAGATGAAGAAGGGCACTACATATTAATTACAGGGTCCATCCATCAGGAAGAACTAACTATCATAAATGTCTACGCACTGAATATGGGAGCACCTAAATATCTAAAACAATTAATCACAAACAGAAACAAGCTAATAGAAAAGAATGTGCTAATAGCAGGGGACTTTAATACTCCTCTTACAGCAATGGATAGGTCAGCCAGACAGAAAATCACTAAAGAAATAATGGACTTGAAAGACACATTCGACCAGATGGATCTGACGGATATATTTAGAACTTTACATCCTGAGGCCAGGGAATTTACTTTCTTCTCAAGTGCGCATGGCACATTCTCCAAGATAAATCACATACTGGGACATAAAGCAGCCCTCAATAAATATAAAAGAATTGAGATCATACCATGCACACTGTCAGATCACAA
>NW_024080756.1:659950-737141 GCF_003009895.1 Hyaena hyaena | reverse complement strand
TGTTATGCTAAGCGAAATAAGTCAGGCAGAGAAGGACAAATACCGTATGTTTGCAGTATAGGAGGATTAGGAGGAACTGAACTGAGGAACAAGGGGGAGAAGAAGGGGGGAAATGGTGGGGGAAAGGGAGAGAGGCAAACCATGAGAGACTCTTGAATGCTGACAAAAACTGAGGACTGATGGATGTGGGGGGGAGGGGGGATGGTCATGGAGGAGGGCACTTGAGCGGATGAGCACTGGGTGTTATGTGGAAACTAATTTGACAATAAACTATTTGTAAAAAAAAAATAAATATTAATACACCTTCATAGAAAAACTAAGAAATCTTCCTAGAAACTAGGGGGAGAGATCATTGTATATACATATAATTTAGTAAATTTGTCCCTGTAACAAAATTAATGTTAACAATAGCACTTAGTTCAAGGCATCACCCTAGATGCTTTATATCTCTTTCTCTCTCTTTTTGTTTTTTAGATTTATTTTTTTAGAGGCACCTAGGTGGCTCAGTCAGTTAAGTTCCAACTCAGTTTGGGCTCAGGTCATGAACTCATGGTTTGGGAGATCATGCGCTGGAAGTGCAGAGATTCTGCTTGGGATTCTCTCTTTCTGTCCCTCCCTCGGTCATGCTCATCCCCTTTCTCTGTCTCAAAATAAACTTTAAAAAAAGACATAGTTTTTAAAGCTAAAATTTAATTTTAATTTTCATTTTTTTAAAGAGAGAGAGAGAATGAGCGAGCGTGAATAGGGAGAAAGAGAGAGACACAGAATCTGAAGCAGGTTCCAGGCTGTCAGCACAGAGCCCGAGGCAGGGCTGGAACTCACAAACTGCAAGATTATGGCCTGAGGCAAAGTCAGAAGCTTAACTGACTGAGCTACCCAGGTGCCCCAATTTTAATTTAATTTTAATTCCAGTATAGTTAACATACATTGTATTATTAGTTTCAGATGTACAATATAGGGATTCAACAATTCCATACATCACCAGGTGCTCATCATAGCAAGAGCACTCCTTAATTCCCATCACCTATTTCCCATATCCTCCCACCCACCAATGCTTTATATTTCATCTAATCTTTATATCCACTCTGAGGGGCCGATATTATTATCTCCATTTTACAGATAAAAAACTAAGGTTTCTGCTTGAGGTCACAAAGCTAGAAAGTAGAGCTGGGATTCAACCAAGGCCTGTTGTTTCCAAAGCCCACACTCAGTACCACTATACTATTTACTTTACAGATAGCATCAGAAGTTCACTTAGGAAAAGAGCCGTCTTTTTGTCTTGATAAATGCTGAAGGTAGAGGAGAGCCCTTGAGGCCTGTGTGTCCAGTTGACTGGTACCCATTAAACACATTCCATTCACGCTTTTGTCTCCAATGTTCCACGAACTCGCATCAAGATCACTAGCACACCGTCCACATGCCTAAATCCAGCAGTCATTGCTCAGTCCTAATCTGATACAGTACTTCTCAGCAGCATTACATTTAAGAGAGCACTTCCTTCTTGAAGCCTTTATGCTTGTGTTTCAGGACACTAAGATTTGGTTTTCCTCTTGCCTTACCTACCATCCCTTCATATCTCTTTTGCTGGCTCTGCTTCCTATTACTGGCCTCTAAATGTTGGAAAGTTTTAGGCCTTCTTCTATTTTTTTGTGCTCAGCTCCCTGGGTGTTCTTATCTGTCCACATACTTTATCTTCTATACTCTGGCCAATTTATATCCTCATAGCTACCTGCTTTCCTGATCTCCAAACTCCTATATCCACCTGCTTAACAGACATCTTCACTTGGATATCCAACAGGCATATTCAAATTAACATGCCCAGAACAGAAGTCTTGATAACTTTCTCCTTCCAAATACACTTCCTAAGAGTCTTTCCTGGGGGGTTGGGGGGGGAGGGGTCCTCGAAAAGCTAAAAATAGAAGTCTCATATATGATCCAGCAATTCTGCCTCTGGGTATTTATCCAAAGAAACGAAAACACTAATTTGAAAAGATATATGCACCCTTATGTTCACTGCAACATTATTCACAATAGCCAAAATATGGAAGCAATCAAGGAACCAAGGTGTCCATTGATGAATGAATGGATAAAGGAGATGTGGCACATAGATATATATTTTTTTCATATAATCTATACCTAATATATGGCTAATATTAGTTACCCATAAAAAACAAAGTCTTGCCATTTGTGACAACAGAGACAAATACTGTATGATTTCACTTGTATGTGGCATCTAAAAAGCAAAACAAAACTCATAGATGCAGAGAACAGACTGATGGATGCCAGGGAGGAAGGGGTTGGGGGACAGGCAAAATGGGAGAAGGGGGTCAAGAGGTAAACTTCGTTATAAAATAAATGCATGGGGATATAATGTACAGCATGGTGACTACAGTCAACAATACTGTACTGCATATTATGTAACTTTAAATGGTGACAGAAAAACTAGACTTATTGTGATCAATTTGCAGTGTATACAAATACCAAATTATGTTGTACACCTGCAACAAATATAATGTGATAGGTCAACTATACCTCAAAAAAAAGTGGGAAAAAGTCTTTCCCATTTTTTAGAAGTGGGAGACAGAGCATGAGCGTGGAAGGGGAAAAGAGAGAGGGAGACAGAATCTGAAGCAGGTTCCAGACTCTGAGCTGTCAGCACAGAGCCTGACATGGGGCTCGAACTCATGAACTGCGAAATCATGACCTGAGCCAAAGCTGGAAGCTCAGGTTGGACGCACCCAGGTGCCCCTAAATCTTTCCCATCTTGATGTTACCATTTTCCCAACTGCCCAGGCCAAAAATCTAAGCATCCTCCTGTTTCCCTCAAACTCTGTATCCAGTCCATCAGCAAACCCTAACTGAAAGAACAATACCTGTTTCACATTACCTCCACAGCCACCCCATCTGTGCTGCCATCATCTCTTGCAAATGCAACAGCCTCCTAACTGGTCTTCCTGCTTCCTCATTGTCTTTCCTATAAACCATATCTTTAGGAATAGTCTTTAGGAGCTTTCCATGGCCTAAATGTGTTCCAGAAGCCTAAAATTTGGAATCTGTTTTCCCATAGAACAATTAAGTGTTCTTAGGTAGACCACCAAGAAGCCTCTTGAATATATAATTAATAACTTTAGGATTAATAATATTAGCCTGGTGTCTGGCTCCTAGAAACACTGGGGTCATGCATACTGAGATCATGCCACAAAGGAGGAAGGTAAAAAGTGGGACTCCTCTTTTCTGAATATACTCACATAAAACTTACAAATAGTTTTATCTCCTGTTTGGCGTGTTACCTCCTTTGAGTGCCTCCCCTCAGGGCTCCTGTTACTCTAAGCCTTACTTAGGTCCCCAACATTGCCTCAAAACTCTACTATAGTTTCCAGCTCCTCTGCTGAATTTCCTTCCCAGCAAATTTTCCCTTTCTTCAATTGATTATTGCAACTATGTGATGGAAAAAATTTTACTGAACTACTGTAACTCACAACAATGGGTGAATAAATCATTCGACCCTCCCAGGTGTCTTTATATATTTAAAAGAGAATGTGTAAATAATTAATCTCTAATTGGTAGAATTTGGGACAGCAGTACAATGATATGGAAAAAATACGGAGTGGACAGAAGATATTTTTGGGGTTGGGAAAATACCAAATAATATTTTTTAATTTTATTTTTTTAATTTTTAATGTTTATTTTTTGAGGGGGGGAGGGCAGAGAGCCCCATTCAAGGCCTAAACTCACAAGCTTCAAGATTATGACCTGAACTGAAGTCGGATTCTTAACTAAGCCACCCAGGCACCTCTGTACAGAAATATATAGTACAGACCACATGCAATGTAAGATGATAAAACACCCTTTGGGTAAGGGCTATTTATTATTTAATGCCCGTCAATTTTGTTATTATAATTTATAGCTTTCTAAAAGGCTACCAGATAGACGGATAAAAAAGATTTCTCAGGTGAAAATACAACAGGAAAATGGAAGGCAGGGTAGGTCCTCACCCCCTACTTATTAGCAGAATCACCTGGAGCCCTGTTAAACCATATACTCTGAGCCTCAAATCACAGAGCTCCCCGAGTGGCACACAGCTGTGGTTCTAACAAGAGCCTGCCATGACTCTTATATGAGTGGGCCTGCAGTCAGTTCCCAAGGTTGAGAGAGATGGGCCAGAAAGCAAGGAGACCTGAACTGAAGCCTTAACAGCAGAGAGTAAACAACAAAACAAAACACCAACCAGGTTCCAGACATAAATTCAAGATACAATTAACGGGGCTTAGTGATTTATTGGATATAACAGATGGGGAAGAATGTAAGGGCCACTGGGATAACAGTTGTGCCATTACAAAGAGAATATTAGGAATTAATAAATCAGGTTTTGATTTGTTTTTTAAGGCGGAGGTTGAGAGGTAAGAAGTGGTCCCGTTACAACGACGAAATCAACTCTCCTTAAAGTAAGTTGAGGTTGTTATGGGGCATTTTGAAGAAATGTCCGGAAGGGATTTACAAACATAGCCTAGAGTATAAAACTGAGGTCCAGGAAATTGAAGACACGGGTGAGAGAATCACTGGTATCTTAC
This sequence comes from Hyaena hyaena, assembly GCF_003009895.1. Taxonomy (NCBI): domain Eukaryota; kingdom Metazoa; phylum Chordata; class Mammalia; order Carnivora; family Hyaenidae; genus Hyaena; species Hyaena hyaena. Next base: position 732,570 of record NW_024080756.1, on the reverse strand, counting down.
TGATAGTTGAACCCTAGAGAATATATCAAGGAAGCAGGAGGTGGTGGGAGAGAGCTAAAAATTACTCGTTTGTCTTTTGCAAAGTACAGATGTCAGAGGCCTCTTATGCGAGAACCGCATTAGATGCGTGTCGGGGGCGGAAGAGAGACTGAAGTGGACCGGCTGAGCCATTCTGACAGACCATCCACTAGGGGCCTGACCCAAGCTTTTAGCAAACGTCTAGATGAAAGAAGCCGGGGTACAACACGTCCACCGCACCGCTCCAGGCTGCGTTAAGTCTCCCCTGCTGAGATCATAACTCCAGAACGGGTATGGAGAGTACAGCTGAGTGACTCAAAGGTCGGAAGCCCCCACCCAGTTCCAGGAAAGGAGACCGCGAGGCTGACCAAGATGCGTGGTCAGACCGGGGGCTCCTTGTCCACGGATTCCGCGAATCTTTCTGACCTCCCTGCGCCCTCAGCAGCCAGTTCCACTCACTTCTCGGAGGGTCCGGCCCAGCATGGTCCTCGTGCCCCGCCTGCCACCACAGGGACCAGGTGACAAGGAGGAGTAAAAAAGGTCAACACCCGCGCCGGTATTACATGGGCGCAGCCATCTTTGGCCGTCACTGAACTTTCCAACATGCAGTACTTGGATTGGTCGAATTGGAGCCCAGGAAAATGATCTTTGCACGTGATTGGTTGGCGCCGCAAAGCAACTCCTGCGGCGAAGGAGAGAGGGTCGTAAGGAGATTCCGGGCTAGGGTCGCGGAGGGAGTCGGGGATGCTCAGATTCTCTGTAGCGAGCGGGGTTGGCTTGGCCTGCCGGGGCCCCCTGGGACAGGGCTGACTTCTAGGGTTTTGGTTTTGTTTCTCAAAGGGTGTAAGGAGGGAGGAGAATGGACAGAATATTGACTGGAACGTTAATTGGAGATTTTCAGATGGGAAGAGTAGAATAATTCCATATTCTTCCTTCAATTGCTCCATTAAGAAGGCTGACTTCTATTTGAATTCTCAACTTTGAAATCAGCCAGGGTGTTTGGCAGAATTTGACCTAATTCAGGGGGTAGAGTTTGAGCCAATTTAAATACATTTTAATTAGGGCGCACAATTAGACTGCTGTTGACAATGGAACTTCTGCTTAAGACCTGTGTACTTAGAAGAAATGCATGTACTGCAGTTTGCTTCTGGAGAAGCCACCCTGTACAAAAGCTTTCAGTTAGAAAGATTAGTACTACCTCTCCAAGGAGCACTGTCATGCCTGCTTGGGTGATAGATAAATACGGAAAGAACGAGGTGCTTCGGTTTACTCAGAACATGATGATACCTATCATACACTATCCAAATGAAGTTATTATCAAAGTTCACGCTGCGAGTGTAAATCCTATAGATGTTAATATGAGAAGTAAGTTTTCGGAAGACGTTTCTCCTTCCCTTTTTGTTTCTTTCTTTTTTTAAATTTAAAATCTCATCAAGAGTCAGTTTTAAAAGATCAGTTGTTATTTGACTACAGTTCTTTGGTTAACATGAAGGAATTGTTTGGGTTTTTGACAGTATCTCAAAACATATTATTTCTCGAAATTTTGAATTTGCAATGTTCATGGTATACTTTAGTCTTTTACAAAATAGAAGCAAATATACATTTGAAAATTCTCCATGCTTCCTTACAGTGTAAATTGGGATTTGAGCTAATTTGGGGTCCACAGCTAACGTTTTGGTTTTGATCCTGGGAACTTTGTGTATTCTGAGGGCCATCGCGGGTTTTGGAGATAATGGTTATGTTTTCACATCAGTTCAGAATTTGCATTTTTATAATACTTCTCTGCTCTCTCACTATTCACATCTGTCAGTTGGTCCAGTGAACAAAACAACAGGTTGCCAGGATACGGACACAGTACTTTCTTCGTTTCTGCTGTTGCATTTTGTTCTCAGCGGTTAAAATACCCTTCCCTGTATGTTTCGTCCTAAATGGGAATGTTACCATCTTCTGCTGGGGCATATTGCCAAAATGTAGAGAGCACTACATTCCTTAAAAATCTATATAATTTGCAATCATTATAGTGGCAAAAAGATTGAATACTCTTTATGAATTTCTTTTGGAAAATAATGATAAAAAATATGCTTATGGAACTCCTCCATGTCTTCTGAAAACATAAAAATCTCTTGATGATTGGTTAACTTATAGTTAACTATAAGTCTGTGTTTTGAAGGCCTTGTGTGTAATGTAGTAACGTCTAAAAGTTACTATATGTATGGGGCGCCTGGGTGGCTTAGTCGGTTGAGCGTCCGACTTTTGCTTAGGTCGTGATCTCACGGTTCGTGGGTTCGAGCCCCGCGTCGGGCTCTATGCTGACTGCCAGCTCAGAGCCTGGAGCCTGTTTCAGAGTCTGTGACTCCCTCTCTCTCTGACCCTCCCCTGCTTACGCTGTCTCTCTCTCTCTCTCTCTCCTAGAAATAAATAAAACATTAAAAAAAAAAGTTACTATATGTGAACTATGCATGATTAATTTGATTTTTTGGTTCATATAAGCCAATTACAAAATCAGCATTAATGATAGAATGAATCATTTTCTGGAATTTATAGAGACGTGTGAAAGTGTTGAGACTGACATCTTTGCATTTCTTCCTCCTATTTTCCAGGAGCTGTGTGATGGATTAGGATGGTCATTCTCAAGTTTTTTGGTCTTGAGATCTCTTTAGCCTCTTAATAATTAAAATGGACGTTTGTTTATGTGAGTTATAGCTGTCAATATTTGCCTTATTAGAAATTAGAAGAGAAGACTTAAAATATTTATTCATTTAAAAATTCAGTGAACTTGTGTATTGACATCACAAAATTAAATCAGGGCAGAAATCTAAAATGACATAAAATGAGAGGCAACTCCGTATGTGAAGCATTGGAACAGGTGGTGGTTGAGAGAGCATAGGGTCTACTTCAAAGTGCTAACGATGAAAAATAACTAGTTTCCCAAACTAGTTATTTTCAAAATAAGCAAAAAAAAAAAACAAAAAACAAAACAAAAACAAAAAAACTGAGTGAGAAAAGCAGCATTGTGTAACACTTTTGCTTATCTCTGTGCTTTCTGGTTTAATAAAGCAGGTGGATTTTCATATGAATTGCTGTATTCAGTCTGTTATGATATGTCATTTGAAGTTGGTGAAGAAAATCCAGCCTTCTGCAGGTAGTTGAAAGGAAAGGACTTCTTAGACGCCTCAGAAAGATCGTGGGCATGTAAAACTTGGAGAACTGCTGGATTAAGGAAATAAAGTACACTTTCACAGTCTTTAGGTATTTTGTTTTTAAAGATTTTAAGTAATCTTCACACCCAACATGAGATTTGAACTCAGAACCCTGAGATTAAGGGTCACATGCTCTACCGACTGAGCCAGTCTGGTGCCCTCTTGGTTTTTAGATCTTTTGACTCCAATTTTTAATGTTAGTATTTTTAATTTCATGAATATGTCTAGACTTGTGCTGTATAGTATAGTAACTACTAGCCACAGATGAGTGGTGAGCAACTGACGTATGGCTAATCTGAATTGAGATGTGCAGCTAGTATAAAATACACACTGATGTCAAAGACTTAGTAAAAAAAAAAAAAAAAAAAAAAAATGTTGACTCCGGTCATGATTTCTCAGTTTGTGAGTTCAAGCCCTGCATCAGATCAGGCTCTGTGCTGACAGCTCAGAGACTAGAGCCTGCTTTGGATTCTGTGTGTCTCTCTGTCCCTCTCCTGCTCGTGCCTTCCCCCTCCCTCCCTTTCCCGCTCCCTCTCTCTTTTTCATATATATATACACACACACACACACACATATCAGAATAAATCATTAATAAATCAGAAATAAAACATTAAAAAAATTTAAAAATGTGAAACGTCTCAATTTTATAATGATTACATATTGAGTTGGTAATATTTTGAATATTTTGAATATGTTAAATAATATATGAAAGTTATTCATTTTTAGTGGCTACTAGGAAACTTTAATATGTGGCTTGCATTGTATTTCCGTTGGACAGTGCCCAACTAGACAACGTGAGGAATAGCTATTACACATTTCTTTGTGGAGAGGAGATATGAGGAAAGACTTAGACTCAAAGTGTTTGTAGCTAGAAACTCTATTAAGGAAGAATTGAAATGTCTTCACTATGATTGTCCCATGAAATCCACATTTGTATTCTTCTTGTTTGCTCTAAAGAGTTGCTATTGCTAGTTGGACTGTTTGGTCTAAAGAGCTGCTATTGCTAGTTGGACATAGTGTTTCACTTTAGTCAATTATATAAGGTATAAAGATAGGTTTTTATAGGCTCTGCCTTTAAGTGGAAGGTTTATACTCCATCATCAGTCTGTTTTGTCATCTCCTTTGATTATAAATCCTTTGAAGGTAGATCCCATGTTCTGTCAACTTCTACCTTTTAGTTTTAGTGCTTCACATATGTAGTTGTCATTCAGTCATTATTTTTATGTTGTATTTTCATTTTAACTTACCATTGCAAACTAAAACTAATGTTTTAACCTTGAGTACTTTGTACATTTGTCTTCATTTAGATCTGTTGACTTTTCTTTGAATGCACATGCACAATTTGTATTGTGTGCGTTTTAATTTCAGTAGGTTGGCTAGATTGGGACTTTCTTGGCTGCTATTTAATAAGGTAATATCGTGGCACATTTTACTTTTATATAGTATTCTTGAGACCTCTTAGGTTTTTTTTATAACTTAACCAAGTAATATTATTTGTAAGTTATCATGGATCCCCTTTTTTTTTTTTTTTTGAAAATATGTAATTGTTGCAGAAGATCTCTGAAATCGTAGCTTGGGGAAAAAAGTAATGAGTACTAGATTATAAACTGTAGGAAGCACTTATTTCCCTTAACAACAATGCAAGGACCTGTCTTTTTTGAAAGATGAAGGCAGACAGTTTTTCTGGAGATAGCCATTTTTATTGGACATAAAATCCTAAATCATGTAAATAACTAAGTGAATAATCTTAAAATAGAAAAAAAAATACATAGCCAAAAGCATCATCCCAACAGAGTTTGATTTCCTTAGAGATTCAAGTCGCTGAAACTGATGACAGATTAGCATTTTTCCACATCATCCCAATTCCGAGCCTTACTGGCAATCTCTGACAATGGGTCTCCTAAGGGCCCCCATTCGTTTGTGTCCCCAAGCAGGCCCTCGCTTGCTACCAGCCTCATTCTGGATTGGGGCTTGTTTAGCTAGTAGTACCAGTGAGCCATGGCTACTCAGCTGATGCAGCAGCAAGTCAGGGTGACCAACAAAGCTCGGCAGCCTTGTCCCGCAAGTCCTGTACCTCATAAAGGACTGAAGCCTTGTGGCAGCCCTGAAACAGCAGATTCACCTGGACATGGCTTAAATACCCACTTCTGTTGCCCAGACCACACGGGACTTTCAGCAAATAATTGTTTGATTGTGTTTTAGGCATGGAAAAGGAATGTAAGACCGGAAAAGTGAAACATGATTTGCGTGTATATTACATGTGAAGTTGCTTTTTTTTTCCCCCCCTGACAGGGTGCACCCCTAATTAGATGGCAAATGTGTAATAATGGCATGACGGCCATCAGCTTAGATTTTCTGGGACTGTCCCAACTTTCAGACATTCTCCCATAATTCTTGATTTTTTTTTTTTTTTTTAATTAGAAAAACAACTTCTGCAGGCCACCCACCTGTCATCTCCCCCTGGCTTTCCTACCATCCCTCACACTGTATGGATTAACTGCATTGCACCTATCCAAGGCCAACCTTCTGTGTGGGTTCTAGATTCCATCCTCTTTTGTCAGCTCAGGAGCTCTGTTTCAGAAACTCTTTCCTGTATCATCAGTCTTTCCCTTCTGATTGAATCATTCTGATTAGCACACAATCTTGCTGTTGTTTCTCCCCTCTTAAAGAGGGGGAAAAAAACCACTCAAAAATCCTCTCTCCATCTCCCCTGCACCCGTCCAAACACTTTCATTTCTAGCTCCCCTTTATAGCAGAACTGCTTGAAAGAGTTGAATGGTCTCAGGTCTCTGGTTCTTCACTTCCCGTTCTCTTTTGAGCACTCCAACTGTTGTCAAGGTCACCAGAGACCTCATTGTTGTTGGATTCAGTTGTTTGGCTTGGTTTTGTTTTAAACCTATTGGCAGCTTTTTATTTGAAAAACTGTCTTCTCTGTCAGCATTTGACTTCTTGAAATGACCCACTTCCCTTGGTCTTCAGGACCCCTCCTCGCCGCTTAAGCCTTCTCAGTCTCCTTTGCTAGTTTCTCCTCATCCTTAAGATTTAATGTGCCACTGCTGAGGGTGGGTGGGTGAGGAGAAAAGGGGAGACTTCCGGAGAGGTTTAGTGGTTTGGGAGCATAAATGTGGTACGTGACCCTGGAAAGGTAGAAAGAGTGCTTATCTTGAAGAACCTCACCTAGCAGAAATGTTTTCAGAAATGTCAAGCAGAAGAGGCAATAACAGAGACTTTTGTGTCTTAGAAAAGTCATTTTATATATTGAAGCTTTGTAATAAACTACTTTGGGTTATTATAGATTAGCCAATTTATTTGAAACAAAAAAAGTTAGCAGAATGTTTTCAGCTCTAGTTAACTGATATTCACGTAAATGTTTAAAAAACAAAGCTATGTATAATGAAGCAGTTAATGACTTAGAATAGATGCAGTCAAATTTTGTTTTCCACTCCTGAATCTTTACTTACTTCAAAGATGTTCTGGAAACATTTTTTTTGGGACATGGGAAACATTACTCCTAGACAATGTCGGTATCAAATACAATATCCATGCCTGTTTGTTAACTTCAAACAGCTTTAACATTTATCTTCTTCACTAGACTTGGTACCAAATGACTTTGGCGTAAAAAGTTCACAGATGATTCGGGGCACTCATTAGTCAGTTGAGTGTCTGACTTCGGCTCCGGTGGTTATAACTTTCCAAGTACATATGTTTCTTTGAAAAGAACATTCCTTGCTTTTGTGCTTTTGTATGTGATGATAAAAAATTAATAAGGTTGATTAGTTTGTAATCTGCATCTTGATGATCTAGAATTGTATCTGGCCGGTAACCCTGTAGTAGTTTTTAAATCAATTCATTCTTTTGGAGGAAACACATACACTGTCTTTCATAGGTGGTTATGGAGCTACGGCTTTAAATATGAAACGCGATCCTCTCCATATTAAAACCAAAGGAGAAGAATTTCCCCTGACTCTGGGTCGGGATGTCTCTGGGGTGGTGATGGAATGTGGACTTGATGTGAGGTACTTCAAGCCTGGAGATGAGGTGAGTTCTGCAGTGCCATTATTCCTTTTCTAAATAAGCGAATTCCATTTCATTTTGCTTCTTTTGGAAGTATATCTGTGTCCTTGACCTTTTTTTTTTTCCTTCTTTTCAACAAGTATACGGCACTCTGGCCAGAACCCGCATGTTCTTGGTTCTGTTGTTAAATTTTTCACAAACAGTGCAAAAATAGCTTGACTGATAGGCACCTGGGTGGCTCAATCAGTTAAGTGTCTGACTCTTGATTTTGGCTCAGGTCATGATCTCCAGATCTGTGAGATGGAGCCCCACACTGGGCTCCACATTGGGCATGGAGCCTGTTTGAGAGTCTCTCCCTCTACTGTTCATGCTCTCTCTCTCTCTTAAAAATAACAACAACAACAAAACAGCCAAAAAATAGCTTGATTGTACTTGAGCTTTCTAAATCTAGTGCTTAAGAATTGCCCGACTTTAAAATATGTAGGATTGGGGCTTTTTTTTTTTTTTTTTTCTGGAAGAAGTCTCTAAATGACAGTTTTTACCCTATGGGTTAGATGGTTTTAAAATAGCTAAATTTTGGTATAATCACCTGTCACTTGTCACTTTGAACTTTTATACCAAGAAATTAAAGTGAGCTTATAATAATAGCTAACACTGTTCTGGTTGCTTTTCATAAAATAACGCATTTAATCCTAATGAAGTAAGTACAGTGAGGCACAGTTTACACGATGGGGAAGCCAAGCTATAAAGAGGCCCCATGGCTAGTGAGCACTGGAGCCCTGATAGAAGCCCCAGAGACCTTGCTCTTACTATTCTCTAAGTTGTCCGTAAATACACTAGGATTTACTGGCATCTGTCTCCAATGTGGTTTGACTTGATAAATCCAGAATCCTACTAAGCACTACATTTATATTCTGTGAAAATAACTCTTTTGCTTGGCATATTGCTGATTTGTGCTTTTTTCACAGGATGGGGTCTGTTGTTGGGGAAAACCCTCATGCTGAGCTTTGGTTGGAAAATATGTTTCTAATGAAGCTGTGTGTTTCAGGTCTGGGCTGCAGTTCCTCCCTGGAAACAAGGCACTCTGTCAGAGTTTGTTGTAGTCAGTGGGAATGAGGTAACTCCCCAACTCCGTGCTGAAATGCCATTAGAAAGTATGAAGAAAGACTGACAAATATCTCTGAAATAACTTGTTGTATTTTCAGATCAGCTTTATGTTTTATGGGTAGTTTTGAAAGAGCTAAGATAGACAAGAGGAACTTTTGAAAGAGTAAAGAAGTATTTGATGTCATTAGTAACACTGCCTGCCAAAGCGGTTCTTTGTCTCCTGGAGCCCGGATTTGGAGTGAGATCTAGGAGCCCTGCTGTGTTTCTCGGGGGTGGGGGTGGAGAGTTACCCAGTGTAAGCAGTTGAAACCAAATATACTAAATGGAGCATACCGATTAATCATCAACAGAAGCTTGGGAGTATTAGGCTGTTTCAGATAACTTTAAAAACAGCCTAATCAAATACAGTCAGGTGAGCTGACAATTTGAATAGAGAGAAAGGGGTTAACATTGAGGAAATTGGCTACAGAAGGCAGGGCAGGAAGAGAAAAGGGGATATTATGGAGATCAGAGAATGTCTGGAAAGATTATCTTCCACTAAATGAGAGTAAAGGAAACAGCTGATCTCAAAAACAAATTACAATGTGTTTATGAGGGCTCAAGGTCTATTTGGATTTATTTCTGGGTGTAGTCAGGACTAATGGGATTATTGAATGTGGTCTCTTTATGAAGAATTAAGCAGCTTTATCTGATAATGTAGCCTATAAAATATTACTGAACCTCTGTGAGGCAGATTGAGTCATTAGGAGAATATTCCTTAAGTATAATCTTGGAGTAGGGTATGCAGTAAACACTGAACCTGGTAGAATGTTACAGACTTCTCTGAAAGTAGTTGGATTCCTACACAGGTAGATATGTTTACTTGTGTTCATAGGTTTGCAAGTCATTGCTTATTTTTAACTGCTGTCTTCAAATTTAGGTCTCTCTCAAGCCCAAATCACTCACTCATACTCAAGCTGCCTCTCTGCCATACGTGGCTCTCACAGCCTGGTCTGCCATACACAAGGTTGGTGGCCTGAATGACAAGAATTGCACAGGAAAACGGTAAGTATCAACTGTGACATCTAAACCTCCCTCCAGTTCTATTTGTGTCAGTTCGCAGTTTCTTAATCTCATTGTGTTGATTCTTAGCCCAAGCAAATGGGAATTTTTAAGTGGAAACATGTTAGGTGAACTTTAGGTGTACGAGTCGCCTAAATAATGTTGAGAGTTCATATATGAATCTGTGCAAAAAAGATCCTAGCTTTTATTAGATTCCTTAAAAGTGTTAAGGACCACCTTTTACATTTTCTGAAGAATGATGTGAAGGTACAGGTGGGTTTTTTTTTTTTTCTTTCCTACCTCTACTAGGATTTACTCTCTCATTTGCATGTTTCTGTGAAAATCAGATATAATGGGATGTCAAAACCCTGTTGAATATTCTTAAGCTCTCTTAGGCTCAGTGCCTGCCATACTTTAGGTCAGTTCTTGTGCTTTAAAGTCTTTATTGTTTGAGTTAACAGCAGTGAGTGGAAATGTCTTTGGTGTACTGGAGTCCATCTCCAGACTCTGCTGCTTTCTGGCTGGGTGGTGCCCTCCATCACTTCTCTTCTGTGAGCTTTGTTTTAATGGTTCAGTGAGATAACACAAGTAAAATTAGTGGCCCAGTTGTGGCCCATGGAAGGCACTCTGTATATAGTGGCTGCTGTTATTAGCAATGAGATTGTATTTTTGCTTTTTTGTATTTTAGAAAGTTGGCAAGATAGGGAAAACTGATTTTATTTTTTGGTGAGAAAAGTAAAGACTAAGAACCATTTAATGATAGTGATAAAGGAGAGAGCTCTGTATAAGTCAATTTTTAATCAATTAAAATGAGTTTTTTATTACTAAGAATTGTGCAGGTAAAATAACCATACTGTTGTGAAACCTTACACTTTACATTTAATGTTGGGTTGTAAAGGATTGAATGTAATGAAAGCGTAATAGCTGTATTTCTGAAAGCAGTGTGAAGATGATTCATCTAATAAAATGCTACCCTTTGTTGTAGAATTCATGGCAGATATTCATTCTAAAGGTCAACCCTGTTTATTTTTTAAGCTCTTGAGTTACTATTTAGGTCAACTACTTTGTTTAAAGTAAAGGAGTCTGGCTGCATAGATTTTTCTAGTGGTTTGTTTTCATTAATAACCTTGCATAATTCAGAGTTTTTTGACCTTTATTATTGGAGGCCCTGCATTGACATTGATGCTTTATTGTTTTGTTTTGTTCTTCCTTAAAAACATTAGACTTTCTATGCCTCTGTGACCGTAAGTGCACTATGGTTAGAGATCTCTCATTCCTTTGATCAATTCTAGGGTTCTCCACATATATTTGTTTTCAGTACACTGAAGAAGACACTTTGAGAAGAGGCAGCTAGAGTTGTTTCTAGATTCATGGATCCATGCCATGTTATTGTAATTTTGTGGGTAATTCCTTGGTACTGTGTTACCTTCTGTTTAAGCAGTAATGGCTTGGAACTGGGGAAATAGAGCCTGAGGTCCTGTCCTCCAACTCTGCTGGTGCTTCATGCGGTGACCGTGTGCATGCTATTTCCAGTCTTGCACAGTTTCCTCTACGGCAGTGGGTGTAGGACGGTGCAGGTTGTTAGGGGAGCTTTGAGCAGTGGGAAGTTTTATACCTTCTAAGGCCATCATATTGTATGTTACCTTGGGTGTGTTCATTGATTTAGCCACATATTAACCAAACCACAGTGAAATCCACTGTAAAGAGCCTCCTTAGTTCATCTCCTGAATTTCCTGCATCCCCACATACTTGGTGACCTGACCTATAGGATGCCTTGGTTCCAAGTGGCATTGAGACCTGGGCCCTGGGTGCTCTAGGAAATTTGTCTACTGAAGTGGTAATAATGGCCCACCCATCCCACTCCTTATTTGTGGGAATCGAATGAGCAATTTGAGCATCTTAAAGCTCTATAAAAAACAATTTTACATGAAGAAATTCTGATGAGAGTGGGATTTTATTATATATCAATTCAGAGGTTCCAGGGTCCAGAGTGGCTTTTTTCAGTTTGACTCTGCATTGTGGATGGAGGAGCATATTTTGGTGTCTCTAAGCCATAATTATTCTCTATTAGCTGTTGGCATTAAGGCATGTTTTAGTCTGCAATAAAGCAGGTCAGTGTTTGTTAACAGGGTCTAATAGTCTGTTTTTCTAACCAGTTAATTAAAAACAAAAACACCCATCAGCACCTTGGAGGATTTTATAGGATTTCTTTATAACAAATAGCTTTTTGAAATTAAGACCAAGCTTTCTAAGAGTTCAGCATGTTTACTTTTTCCTTTTTTGTTATATAATTGTATTTCTGCAACAACTGACCATCCGTTAACTGAGGTAATAGTTTAATATCAGTGTCACAAAAATGTGTCATTTATGCCCACACTTTGATAGCATTAGAAAATGTCAGAAGAAATGATTTTTTTTGTTACCAGCCCATCTGTAGTTTCCTCATGATTTATTAAGTTCGAAAATATAGATAACCTAGGGCTCTTGAGATGATAGACATGTTTTAAAAAATGGTTACACCAGGTATATTTTGAAGGCAGTTCAGTCTGATGGTTCTATTTATTGGTGGTGTCATGGTACATCTTGAATATTTCATGCTCCACCTGAAATTCATCTTCTACTGGGAAAGTTGTACCTTCACTCTGCTTGACAGAAGTATTAGAAAGTGTTAGAAATTGAACCGTTCCTCTTGCACAAAATAAATTTCACTTTTAAATTGTGTATACATGAAACCCAACGCAATGAATTTAGGAATGCTTTTCACTGTTTCTTACCTGATTAGGCTTTTTGACAGTAAAATTTTGTCCTATGATTGTAAATTGGGTGTCTGATTAGTTCTGTTACAGAATTACACAGGGTCCAACTTGAAAACACTGGGCCTATCCCCCACCACCACTACCACCACTGCGCTTATATCGGTCATAACATGGTTTCCTTCTTTCTGAAGCCTTCTGCCTGTTCTTCCTTGGCCCACCCACCTGTTTCTCCCCATCTCTGCTCCCACCACCCCTGTGGACTTCGGGTTTTTGTTTGCACTTGACTGGGTGGTAAGGTTAGAAGGGTAAGGGGAAGAAGAAAGAAACCCCAGCCCTTTACTTACTCGATTGGGAAGAAACTGCAGCTGAGAGAAGGAGAGGGAGGGTGGAGACTCTGGCCAGTGTAATGCAAATGAATCTTGCCTCTGCTTCTGGACCCGTTTTTTTTCCTGGAGCCCTAAGAGGGCTCAGTTAAAGAAATAGCAGAAAACTCTTTCCTGGCAATTTGTATTTTACAGATGAGTTTTCTGGGTGACTAGGATAATATCTTGGGAAGTTCGGAAGTCATTTGCTCCTCAGTGCGCCTTAACTTAGCTTCCAGCCTTGCCTTTCAGCTGCAGCTGTTCTCACCGGGGTCATAGCTGACTAAGTGGCCAACCAGATGATCTTTCTCAGTTCTTCTTATCATTTCATCTCTGTGAAGTATATGGCACTGTTAACCGCTTCCTTTTTTTTTTAATGTTTTTTTATGTTTTTTTAATAGTTTATTGTTAACCGCTTCCTTAATACTCAATTTTTCCATGGTTTCAGGACACTAGACTCCTTTAGTTTCTTTGCCTTTTTGACCAGTTCTTGTCATTTTTAGAGGACCCTTTCTTTCTCCAGGCCTTAACCATTACTGTTCTCCCAGTGTCCACTCCATCATTACTCTCTCTCTCAGAGGTCTCTCACCTGCTCCCAGCTTGTTTGTATATTAGGGTAGCTCGCAGATCTGTGTCTAACCTTAAGGTCTCTGCTGAGTTTCAGTTAGATGTCGTCTTTGTATTTGAAATTCAACTGGTGCAAAACAAGACTTCCTGAGTGCCATCCTGACTCTTCCGCTATATTCTTGATGTCCATTAACTGACATTTCCCTTAAGCTGAAACCTGATACTGCTTCCAAACAATGCGTCCTTCCCCTCCACGGCACAACTTGTTGTTCATGTCCTGTAAAATTTAGGATGGTTATCAAGCTGGGAAAAAAATGTCTTCCAAGCTTCTTAAATGCAGGAGCTGTAAGATTTCTAGGCATTCCAAGTTTTCTCATGCAGGGAGTAAGCCTCAAATACTTTTGCATTTTAATTGATAGTCCTAATTTGTTAGCTTGGTGTTGATGTCTTTCCAGTAGTGGTGTCAAATGACGAAAATAATACAAACGTGCTAGTGCATTTATCCTGTATTCAAGGGAAAACAAGCCATAGATTGGGGAGCACAGTGCATCACAAACAGTGGATCACTCTTGCTGAAGGATTTTAGGCAGGAGCGAGTGTCATAGAGCCTTAGAAGAGGCAGCATGGAAATGGCGTGGTTGGCCAGGAGGTCAGTGATTTCCTTATGAGGCTAGTGGGGCCTAGTAAGGTCAGCTATCTAAAGCTGAGTTGGAGAATTCCTTGACAGGGATGCGTTCTTTGTAAGTGCAGACTTACTTAGGTTTAGATTTATGACGTGGGCTAGGCCATAGGGCAGCTTCCATTTTGTGGGTCCTGATATACAAATTAATTTATTAGTGGTATATTGTAAATTTTTACATGTCTTTTAATTGGAAGAACTTTCTACAGACTAGCTTCTGGTTCTGTACATCTCAAACCTTGTTTAACCATTTTTCTCCTTCACTACTTGCCTAATCCAGTGCTAGGTTCCTCAGTAATTTGTCTTATAATAAGACAACAATTTTTGATGCTTTATTGTGTTAACTTGATATGAGGTAGGAGTATTCCTGGAAGGCATTCTTAAGCAGGAACAGCCTGTAATAACTTAACTCTACTTAGAAAGGACTATGAACTGCATCAGTATTTTCCACTAAACCCAAAGCAAATGTATTTCCAAATGCACTTCCCTTCCCTCTGGGCTAGCATGTCCTGAACCCTGTCAGTTCCATGGTTCCCTTCAGCCAGATCTTGTATTACCTGTCAAGAGGGGAAGTGTAAAGGAGGGTGTAGAAATGGAAAGAGACAGAAATTTTAGTGGATTGTGGTTAACAAAGGAGGAAAAATCATTTTCTTCTACCTGAGTTCTCTGCTGAGCCCTCTGTAACAAAAGATTAACAAGAGAAAAACAGTTTATTAATATGTATACCACATATTAACAAGGTACAATTAGAGGAAAATGAGGAACTCAAATGGTTAGCTTAGAATTCAGGCTAAAAAACATCTCCAGCTGAAGACAGACGAGAGAAACGTGGGGAAGGCCAGTTGTGCAGAGGTTACAAGGAAAAGCAAGGTAAAATTTGTTGTACAGATTGAAGTTGGCGCCTCCTCCACTGATAAGAGTCTAAAGTTATCTCTAGGGATTAACCTTTGCCCTTCCTGGTAGCTAGAAGAGGAGGTATGCCCTTGTAAGTGTATGCCCTTCTCTTAGGCAAACAGAGGAAGGGCAGGAGCTTGCTTGTACCTGCTGCTGCTTAACTGCCTTCAGCCCAAAATAATCTTTATGCCAATGGTGGTATATTTGGGGGCAACATCTCTGCCGCCCTTCGTTAGCATGTATCATTTGCAAATTTTACAAAAATCTATGTCCATGCAGGTATTTTCTGAGAGGTTTGTCTCAGGGCCTTGTGTAAGGAAAGCACCTGGAGCCAAAGCTTCACTGGCTCTGCAGAGAAGGAAAGTAGGATTTTCTTCTGGTCTAAGCTCTGGCCTGGGGCCCTTGTAAACACAAGACAGATTAAAAAGGGAAAAGCACATCCATTCATGAGTTTTACATGACCTGAGACTTTCATAAGAAAATGAAGATCTGAAGAAGTGGTTAAACTTGAGTGTTTTTATGCTACGTTTAATGAAGAGCGAAGAGCCTTTAAAAAAATATGTGACAGGACAAATGGTATGAACCACGCACAATCAACTGGGAAATTTAGCAAGCAAGGCCTTTTGGTTGGGATTCTTCTCTGTACCCTTCTGTCTTGGAGATAAGGATGGGATGGGAGCATACCTCTCACATGAGGGTCTTAGGACCTTCGTCAAGAAAGAAGGACTTGGAGTCCTTCCCGTATATGCTGTTTCTCAACTTCGGTTAACTTAAAATATTCATGCCAAGGTGCCATTTTGGGGGTTGATGTGTCCTGAACCCTGTCAGCTCTGTGGTAAATTTTTCTCCGATCAACTATGCTCCTTTTGTCTCTTATCCATCGTATTGTTGCCATCATAAACATTCCTTCCTAACATCTTCCTTTCTTCTCTCTGTTCTACACCAGATTGAAGGAACTGGTGATTTGGGATAGTTTCTACTGCTTGTCCCCTTTGGGGAGATGTGTTCCTAGTATCCCTGGTTGAAATTCTGAATTTCATTACCCACAGAATCATTGTTATAGTGTGTATGAGGTTCTTGGTCCATTATGGGTTAGCTAAGCCTTAATAAATGGCTACCCTGGGCACTTTGCCAACACATATAAATAGCATTGTTTTCATGGGAAAATGTGTTTACAGTTCCAAACAACTAATTCACACATGAACTCGTCTGCAAATTGGGGAATGTCTACATGAAATACAGAGGCTTAGAAGGGGACACACAAATCTAGGCTATCTTGGCCGAGTGTGGTTGATTTGTCATGTAGTTCTACTTATTCAGGTTAAGTTTCTCACTTTAAGAAGTAAATTTAGCATATTATATTTTGCTGTATTACCCTTCTTTCCCCCAGTTTTAAAAGCATGAGAAACTAAATGAGTTTATAACATTTTCAGTAGCATCCCTAGGTTTTATATTAATTTAAAAAAATTTTTTTAATGTTTATTTTTAACATTAAAATAATGTTAAACTCGCAGACAGACTGTGAGTGGGGGAGGGCAAAGAGAGAGAGACACACAGAATTGAAGTAGGCTTCAGGCCCTAAGCTGTTGGCACAGAGCCTGACAGTGGACTCGAACTCACGAGCTGCTAGATTATGACCTGAGCCAAAGTCGGACGCTTAACCCACTGAGCCACCCACGGGCCCCTATATTAATTTAATTTGATCTAATTTAGTTTAGAGTGCGAGTTGGGAAGAGGGGCAGAGGGAGAAAGAGAGAATCTCAAGCTGAGCTTGAGGCCTAATATCGGGCTCAGTCTCACAACCCTGAGACCATGAGCGGAACTGAAATGAAGAGTCAGATGCTCAACCAGCTGAGCCACCTAGGTGCCCCATCATCATCCTTAGGTTTTAAAGACCCTTTGTTTCTACCTATGGAAGAGTTAGCCATATTTAAATCATCTTTGTTCCTAAGCCATTAGGTTTTAAATAAAAGACTCTGTAATTTTGCAATGTGGCTCCCCCGCCCCCCCAACAAGCACATTGTCTGGGGGGAATCATGGAAGTCATAAACTTCTTTGTTAGAAAAATGGGGAAACTAAATATAAATTTAAATAAGATTGAAAAAGTCAGTTTTTCTTTTTCATCATTTCCCAGGATATGAATCTGAGGCAGGCAGGTTCAGTTAGTTGAGAGAGTTGGGACTAGAACCCACATCTCTATCTCAGGCTAAGCTAGGATATAGAAATTTGAAAGTTTATGCCTTGTTTCTGGATCTCTGACTATTTTGTATTATGTTTCATATATTTTTTATTTGCAAGGCATTTTGGGTGTTGATGCCTTACCTCTTCAGGCTGTCTTCCTGAAAATGTGAATGTAGAGGACTTGGGTGCCCAAATACAGTAAAAAGTGATTCAGTCATGGAAAAGAAGCCAACAGTGAGTTAGTATGTTAATGTATGTTTAGGCAGAATTCAGAGATTAGGCAGAAGCGACCGAGAAAATCAGGTTGTAGGGCTTAAGAATGCATATGCAGTGTTATAATTATTCATACTTTCTCACGTATTTTTTTTTTAATCTCTGCCACAGTGCAGATCCTACTGACTTCAAAAAAGAGCTCCACATGTGAACTTAGGAAGTAAGAGAGGAACATGATTAAAATTCTTGGCAATTTTGAATCATAGTGCTTTTTCCAAATACAGCATTTTCTGGGTACTTACTGTATACAATAAGCAATATTCTTCACTCAGCAAATAGACTTCTGCTTCAATGAGGCTTGAATATATAGTGTGACCATTATAGCAAGCTGGGTAGAAAGTGTTTCCGCTGTATAGCACTTCAGTGAAGGGCCACTGGGGGTAAGCAACAGTGGTGATTTTCCCTTTGTATTGGAAGTGCTTTGAAGAGTACAAGAATAGTTAGTTCAGCCACAGGACTTCAAACCATGGAGGACTAATCGACCTATTGCTGGCCTTGAAAATTCATTTTGCCTACTGTCCTTTTTTTGAGACTTTGAAGAAAAGTGCAGGTCCCGATTGAATCTGCACAAAACCTGGAGTTTGCAGGACCAGAGAATGGTGTGTCCCTAGGTCGTCTTCACAAGCTGACTGACTGTATGTGGCACCCCAGCTGGCTTTGCGCCTTGCCTGGTTTGCACTTGGAGGCGCCATCAGGTGGCAACATCAGGAACTGAAGCTGCTCTTGTAGAACCACTCCCTCTGCCAAGCACTGCTGTGAAACAGTTTTGCTTTTTAATTTGGATAAACAAGGCTGCTTTGGGTCAAGAGTTATGGGGAGGCGATGAGCTGACAATAATACAGCTGGAGATGTATCTGGCAGTTGGACCCTTTAGCAGCCATTATACTTGGTATCCTCTTTTTTTTGTTGTCGTTTATTTTGAGAGAGAGGGAGAGTAGGGGAGGGGCAGAGAGAGAGGAGAGGGAGAGAATCCCATGCAAGCGCCGCACTGTCAGCACAGAGCCCAACTCAGGGGCTGAAACCCACGAACGTTGAGATCATGACCTGAGCCAAAATCAAGAGGCTGATGCTTTACTGACTGAGCCTCCCAGGTGTCCCTGGTATCCTCTTAATACAGCATTCCCAGGGAGAGAACTAGAAGTGAACTTCAAACTTTTCAAATCATAATGCAGTCTTCCAAATATCAGAGTGATACTCTCACTTGAGGTAGTAGCAATTGTTGCCGCGATTGTAGGGTAAACTGCTAATTTGGATGATATTTAAAGCCAGGAGACGTCAGGCATCTGTTATATCCATGGTGGGATGCCCAGTGCTGTATAGTATGTGGTCTCTGCTCTCAAAGCCTACCAGAATAGCTTGGAAAGCAAACGTATGGGTGAAAGTTAACAGCATGGCAAATGCCAAATGCATGGCATTGATACCTGGTTTGGGGCTTTTTTAGGGGTGCAGGAAAATGGATTTGGCCCCTAGGGCAGGGAGATCTCAGCAAGCACTGAAGACATTTGAGGGTCTGAGGAATGAGCCAGTATGCATGGGACTCAGGCCTAAGAGTGAGGGGCTAAGGGAGTTCTATTTAGGAAATAGAAGTCAGAGTTGAGATGAAGATAGATTGTGAAGGATTTTACATGAATGTTTGACTTATTACATTTTTATAAAAATGGGCCAGAATGAGAAGGAGAATATTTCATGGATGAATTAATTTGGGGGTATGTCTGTGAGGCAGTTTTAATGCCTCCCATTCTCCCTCCATTTAGGAAGTACTCAAGCTATTAAATGTGTGAATTGAAAGATTTTAGAGGAGTTCATCTTTGAGGTTTTTTCCATTCTGTGCACGTTGTAATTCTTTGAAAATTAAAAGTAATTTTTCTGAAAGGAACACGGTTTAACAAGGAGACTTGTTTTAATTACATTTAGTAGTATTACTTTCAAAGGGGATAGCTGGCTCAGAAATTTTAGTAGTAACTTTTAAGACCTACAGGGTGACAAATAGCCTTCTGTGATTTGGGTAAGAGAGAAAAACATAAAATGAAACCAGGGTTAGGATTGTAGACAGAATGCACGTCCTGAGATCCTGTGTACTTGTCAGAGACAGGTGGCAAAATTCTCTAGACTTCCTAGCTGCCAAGTCAAAGAGGAACCTGCATAGTTTGGGAAACTGGAGCTGAGAGAGAGGAAGTCATTTTGGTCTGGGACCAAGCTGATAGGAACTCAGGAAAGGCGTGTTAAGGGCAGTGAGAGAGGCACGGAATCCAAATCCCAAAATAGCAAAAATGATTTGGGATGTTAGATGGTATCCGTGGCAATAAAATGAAACAGAAGGTAAGATGAGGAGTGAGACAGGGCAAGGGAGAGAGCCTGGAGGATGTGGGAGCGAACAGCAACCCAGACAGAGGAAATGACTCTGAGAAGGCCCTGAGGTAGAAGACTTGTCTGGAGTGTTGAGGGAGCAGCAGGGAGGTCGTTGAGGCTAGAGTAGAGTGATTGAGGTACAGAACTGAGGAGATGTTGGTGGAGGGAGGGAAAGGGGAGAGAGGGACCCACAACAGCATCCCTGCAGTTTTACAGTTACAGGTAAATAGAAGCTTAGCTACTCCCACCTTTGGTCTTTAGAAAAACATTTTTCTGTGTGTGCTCATGAAGAGAGTGAAGAATTCTCCTCACAGTGTCTCCTTAGCCAAAATGGCATCAAATATCAAACACTTTTTATAATGTCCCTCGTTCTAGGTTGGTAGCATAACACCGAAGTGCAGTTAATACAAACGATTTTCTAGGGACCTAAAACGACACAGTACAAATAGGCACTTCGCCGGTGCTCTAGCTTAATTCAAGAAGAAAAGGTAAGCGTCTGTAAAGCAGTAATTCTTGACTTGTGATTCTCTCACGGCTCACATACTTCTTTGGGAAAATTGGTCTGTGTCCCTGTCCTCCCCAATGCTTGTATACAGAATCACACCAGATTTTGCATGTTATTAGAGCCACTTCACTCTTTCAGAGGGTGCCCCCACCCCCACTCACCCGGTAAACTCCAGGCTGCACACCCTTGGTCTAGAGGGCCAAGAGGGCTCCAGGGAGCAAATGTACTAAAAACCTGGGGCCCCAGGTTGTTTGTGCTGATAGGACAGATTTGTCTGCTTTAACAGGAAGCCAAATTGAGGATCAGATTGATTTCCATTTATGAAAGTTGTTGAGCTTGTCGGGACATGTCTGAACAAAAGACATTTATTCCACTTTGACAGGAACGTGGTGAGGAATGTGGTTTTTCTTGGAGAGCTATTGAATCTCCTATAACAAACTAAAAAGGATCCCATGCTTCCCTCTTATAGAGAAAGTTATGGTAATTTTAGCCTGGAAAAATTGTGAGGCATATGTTACTAAGAACCGTCCGAGCGACTTAAAAAAAAAAAACAATATGTTGGTATTTTTGGTGTTTTGATATTTTTGGTATTTGGTATTCTTGGTAAAGAGTTCATAGAATGTTTAATTTTAAGCATTTACAGATTCATTGTGAGCCTAAAATGAAAATCCTTGTGTGATATAATCTTGGGAACCTGAATGACTTTATTTGCTTTGGGGATTATTGGTCTTTGAGCCAGTTCATATTGAAAACCTCTTGTTTACTTATCCAGTTATGTTGACCTAATGTTTTCATTAATTGTGGTTTCTTTTGCATTGCAGTGTTTTAATCTTGGGTGCCTCAGGCGGAGTTGGTACTTTTGCCATACAGGTAAGACCATTTTTTTAATCTTGTGAATAAGAAGATTATTTTCATAAATTTATAAATTCACACATTATAAATTATTATTTTAATGCTGGGAGAAAGATAGGTTCAGTAAATTCATTTTACTTTCAGTTTGCCCTTCGAAGAAGGAAATTTCCTAATATAGAAGGAAGGATTAACATCGCCAGTGGTTTAATATATGAGCTAGTTAACTGATGTCCTCTATAACAAATGTAGGAATGCTTTTTGGAAGGAAGGCTAGGGACAGTGCAGGTGGATGAACTGAAGTTTATAATTGGTAGAAATTGATAAGTGGATTCTAAAATGTATACAGAAATGTAGCCGCCAAAAACACTGTAAAGATGGCAGTATTTCCCCAAAGTGATCTACAGATTCAGTGCAGTCCTATCAAAATGGCAACTGCCTTTTTTGCAAAAATGAACAAACTGATCCTAAAATGCATATGGAATTGCAAGGGACCCCAAATTGACAATCTTGAAAAAGGACAAAGTTGGAGGATATACATTTCTCGATTTTAACACTTAAAACTACAGTAATCAAAACAATGTGATACTGGCATAAAGGTGAACATACAGATCAATGGAATAGAATTGAGCACCCAGAAATAAGACCATACATCTATGGTCAATTGATTTTTTTACTAGGGTGGTGAGACCATCAAATAGGGAAAAGAACCATCTTTTCAGTTAATGGTGCTGAAAAGATACCCACATGCAGAAGAATGAAGTTGGATCCCTACTGTACATCATATGTGAAAACTAACTCAGCCTGGGTCAAAGACCTAAACACAAGAGCTAAAACTGTTGAACTTTTAGAAGTAAACAAGAGTAAATCTTCATGCCCTTGGATTTGGCAGCAGACTTTTAGGTATGACCCCAAAAGCACAAACACCAGAAGAAAAAAAAAACAGATAAATTGGACTTCATCAAAATTAAAAGTTTTTGTGCCTCAAAGACAATAAGAAAGGAAAAAAGACGACTCACAGGGAGCAAATATTTGTAAATCATTTTTCTAATAAGAGTATAATATCCAGAATATGTAAAGAATTCTTACAATTCAGGGTGCCTGGGTGGCTCAGTCGGTTGAGCGTCTGACTTCGGCTCAGGTCATGATCTCACAGTTCGTGGGTTCAAGCCCTTCATTGGGCTCTGTGCTGACAGCTAGCTCAGAGCCTGGAGCCTGCTTCAGATTCTGTGTCTCCCTCTCTCTCTGACCCTCCCCTGCTCACACTGTCTCTCTCTCTCTCTCTCTCTCTCTCTCTCAGAAATAAATAAGACATTAAAAAAAAATTAGAAAAAGAATTCTTACAACTCAACAAAAGACAACACCATTAAAAAATTAGCAAAGGACTTGAATAGACTTTTTTTTCCCAGAGAAGATATACAAATGGCCAATAAGCCCATGGAAGGACAGTCAGCATCATTATCCATTAGGAAAATGCAAATCGAAACCATAGTGAAATATCACTTCACACCTACTAGGATGGCTATTGAAAAAAAGAAAACAGAAAATGGCCATGTTGACCAGGATGTAGAGAAACTGAAATCCTCATACGTGCTAGGGGGAATGTAAAATGCTGCAGTTGCTATGGAAGACAGTTTGGCAGTTCCTTAAAATGTTAAACATAGAATTACCATATGACCAAGTAGTTCCAGGAACACCTGCATGGCTCAGTTGGTTAAGATGCCTACTTGTGATCTCAACTCCGGTTGTGATTTCACAGTTCATGAGATTGAGCCCGGAGTCAGGCTCTGTGCTGACAGTGCAGAGCCCGCTTGGAATTCTCTCTCTCTGCTCCTCCCCTGCTTGTGCATGCATGTACACACTCATTCTCTCCCTCTCTCTCTCTCTCTCTCTCTCTCAAAATAAACAAACATGAAAAGAAAAAGACTTAGTAGTTCTATTCCTAGGTATATACCCGAGAGAAATAAAAGCATATGTTCAGACAAAACCTTGTACATAGATTTTCATAGCAGCATCCATATTCATGGTAGCCAAAGAGTGGAAACAACCATAATGTTGTATCACTTGATGGATAAAGAAAATGTGGTCGATACATACACAGTGAAATGTCATTCAGCCATAAAAAGGATGAAGTTCTGATGCATGATACAACATTGATCAGCCTTCAGAACGTTATGCTAAGTGAAAGTATCCAGACACAGCAGGGCACGTTTTGTATTGTTGCATTTATATCCTGTCCAGAAATAGCAAATCCATAGAGACAGAAAGCAGATTAGTGATTGCCAAGGGCTGCGGAAGGAGGGAATGGAGGATGACTACTTAATGGACATGGGGTTTATTTTTGAGGTAAGGAAAATGTTCTAGATATTAGACAGTGGTGATGGTTGTACAACATTGTGTATATACCTAATGACTTATATACTTTAAAATTGCTGAAATGTTGAATTTTATGTTTTTATATGAATTTTGCCTCAAACAGAAGAAAATAAAACAGTGCCCTGAACTTCCAGGAACAGGATGGCACCTAGTGGCTGCTCCCGTTACGGCTGAATGTTTAACTGACTGGCTCCTGGGGGAGGGGGCTTAATGTGCAAGGAGAGGCCCTGTCTGCAATATGGGGCTAGTGAGCATACACAGAGGCTTGGCCACGTCACTTTCCAGAAGGGAGACGTCAGGTGCTTTGCTCTCCCACCCAGTTCCCACCTCGATCTTCTGAAGACCCAGATAGTGCTGGAATTTTTCATCTACCTGCTAACTAAATTAGGGGAAAGGGAGAGGGCTTCTAGGAGATGCACACCTTGACTTCAAGTCAAATGGAGGTTAATGAATAACTAAATGGAGGAAAAGAGAAATACCATATCCTGCTGGTTGGAGTGTAAATTGGTACAAGCACTTTGGAAAATCACTGGGCACCATCTACTAAGTCTGAATGTAGATGGCTTTATGGCAACCCAAAATTTCCACTTTTATGAATATTCTCTATAATTATGTATACAGTTAACATGCATGTACGAGAATTATAGATATCACCCCCCCATTGGAAACAACTCAGATGTTCATCAACAGGTAAAATGGATAAATTGTGTTATAGTCTTACATTGGAATATTATATAGTCATGAAAATGGTAGTCTCACACAATGAAGTACATGAATCTTACGAGCAGCATATTAGTGA
The DNA here is from genome assembly GCF_003009895.1 of Hyaena hyaena. Lineage (NCBI taxonomy): Eukaryota > Metazoa > Chordata > Mammalia > Carnivora > Hyaenidae > Hyaena > Hyaena hyaena. Next base: position 708,600 of record NW_024080756.1, on the reverse strand, counting down.
AAGAAGTCAGAGACGGCCAATTCTGTTCCATTTAATGACATCCAGGAGCAGGTGAAACTAAACAATGGTGTTTAAGGATGCCTACCTAGAGAGTAAAACTAAAAAAAAAAAAAAAAAAAAAAAAAAAAAAAAAGAAAAGGGTCATGTAATAGTCTGGATGGTGATATTACTTTTAAGAGAGTGANAAAAAAAAAAAAAAAAAAAAAAAAAAAAAAAAAAAAAAAAAAAAAAAAAAAAAAAGGTAAAAAGGGTCATGTAATAGTCTGGATGGTGATATTACTTTTAAGAGAGTGAGGGGGCTTTGGAAGGAGAAAGTAAGGAAGCTCATAAGCATGATGTACTAGTTCTTAATATGGAGTGATGCTTACAGTATTTGTTTCGTAATAATTTAAGCTATGCATTTGTATTCTATGTACTTTTTTGTGTTATATTTTACAACAAAAATATTTTTATTAGTTTTTTTAATATTTATTTTTGAGAGAGAGAGAAAGAGTGTGAGCCAAGGAGGGGCAGAGAGAGAGGGAGACACAGACTCTGAAGCAGGCATCAGGCTCTGAGCTGTCAGCACTGAGGTCAACGCAGGGCTTGAACCCACAAACTGTGAGACCGTGACCTGAGCTGAAGTAGGATGCTTAACTGACTGAGCCACATAAAAATATTTTAATAAAATAAGAACAGTAATAGAAAAGTATCAAGGTTTGATCTCACACTAAATTACCATGAGAATGAAGAGTAGAATAACATATCTGCAGACAATAATAGCACATCAGACAAATGTAACCTATGATTTCTAATTTTTTTTTTAAGTAGGTTCCACATCCAATGCAGGGCTTGAACTCATAACCCTGAGATTTAGTCACCTGCTCTACCGACTGTGCTAGTCAGGTGCCCCCAAATATAGCCTTCAATTTCAAAACAAGTTTAAAGAATTAAAAATACAAGACATGAAAAAACAAAAAAACAGAATTGGAAAAACTCAGGGAAAAAATATAAAAATAAACCAAAAAATTATTTAGCAATGAAGACTAAACGAGAAGGAATTCAATAGCATTAAACACAATCCATAAATGCCGCCCTAAATAGAATGTGCAAATAGGAAAAAGTTCAAATCACAAAAGAAAACAAGTAAAACAGATGCAAGAGAGAGTCAAATATTGAAGACAGGAAAGAAGATTGATATATGGATAGTAGGAATCTCTGAAGAAAAAAACCAAAACAAGGGAATTGAACAAATACTAAAATCTGTAATTGAAGAAACTTCTCTATTTTCCTAAAATTAAATGATTTGAAACTACTTATTACATGACCATGGCACTTCTCTAAGAACAGGGTCCTAGAATGAGCAATACCAAGGAAAACTCTAGTAAAATTACTGGTTTTTAAAGAAAAAAAAACAAACCTTGGGACACCTTAAAAAAGTCACTTCTGTGACTCAGAAGTAAAAATTATATTAGCATCAGACTTTTTGACAGCAGTGCTGTTTACACCGGGGGAAAGGATGGAATAACCTATTTCGTACACTCTTGCTTGAGTGTCTTCATACTAATTCTCTATACAGCCAAACTGGCCTTCATGTAAAAAGATCACATACGAACTGTTAATAACTTGTAAGAACTTGGGGAATATGTTTTTACCCTTTCTGAGAAATCTATAGCATGAGCTTCTGACAACTGAAATGACTGGTGAGACATCAAAATAAGGACTAGTGGGAAATGTTAAGTGTAAATTTATCTGTAGAACTGAAACTAAGAGTTTGGAAAGAGTACATTGTGTAACAGCTCTGGTGAGGTAAATATAGCACAACTCTTTTAAAAGGGGGAAAATTGGGAGAGCATATATTAAAATTCTAATGCTTTTATTAATCAGGTCAGTTGTGTTAGTAATAATGTCAGTACTCAGAAACTATGTGTATAATGTACAGTAGAAAAAACAGGTACTTATGGCATATTTTAATTGTCATGCCTTGTGTCTTGGACAGCCAGGATTTTATGTGTGGAGAAAGGAGATGCAGGTAAAATGGGAAATTTAAGTAGAAGCTTTGTAGCCCTGAATTTGAATTGGAGGTATCAATATGAACTCAAGAGATACTTTGTGTATGTAAAGCTATCTCTTGATAGATCATTGCTCACTAAAAGAATGCAGAGCTTGGAGAGGCAGCAGATTCTAGATCTAGAATACAAAATGTACAGAAATGAGCCTAGAATATATGAAATAGCAGGAAAACTATCAAAAATTACTTGAGCCCTGTCAAAAAGACTTGAGAGCTGGGTTGCCTGGGTGGCTCCGTTGGTTAAACATCCAAATTCAGCTCCGGTCATGATCATGAGGTTCACACATTCAAGCTTTTAATCAGGTTCTCTGCTGTCAGTGGGGAGCCTGCTTTGGATCCCCTGTCCCCCCCCCTCTCTCCCCTGGTTGTGCGTGTGCTCTCTCTCAAAAATAAACATTAAAAAAAAAAAAAAAAGTAGGAGCGAACTTGAAGAAGCTGTCAAAGATGTGACAATTTGAGCTTCAGTAATAGTTATACAATGGATTAAAACCCTTCAAGATACATGAGTCAATATATATTTTTTAAATGGTCACTTTTGGAAAATGATAGTGAAGCAATTTATTTTATAAACTGGTAAAGGAGAAATAGTTATTTGTCTTGCCTTTCCTTTAAGAACTGTATACCTGAATAAGCACAATAATATGAGTGGAGATGTTTCTTTATAATAGCATCCCAACTACTAAATGAAAAAAGAATTAGAATATCGCTATTTTACAACCGCCATTAAATAGCTGCTAAGATCTTCAGAAGAGCAATAACCAGACATTATATGCCTCTTAGGGTTTTGCTAGACAGTATCCATAGTCTCATAAGGAGACTGAAAGAGAAAACACAGAGGACAAAGCAGCATGTGCAGTTGCCTCCTGAGTGTTCAATCAGAAGTCCAGACTGTGGGAAACTCTATGGGTCAGATGGCCTGGATTCTGCCACCAATAAATTATAAGAAGGGTTAAAAGAGGAACCTATAGTTTAAAAAGAGACTTAAAAGCCTCTTATTTTTAAAATGCAGAAGACTGAACTGAAGTTTCTAGGAAATGCATAGTTGGGTGATAAAACTATTTTTTATAATGGAAGGAGATGATTACTTTAAATATCATGATAATGATGGCTTCTTAGAAGGGAGGGGCTTGTGGCTGGACACCTGCAAGAGATTTTAGCATGCTCACCACATCCTCCCTCTTTATCGGAGTGGGGTCTACCTTCTAGGCATTTTTTATACTTGTGTTTTATTGAAATAATCCTTTTTTAAAGCTAAAACTGTTTTTGAAAGTCTTTAATAGTGTTCAAAGATACAAGATAGTTCTAAGTGGGAGAGGAAAAGCTAGGAATTTGAGGGAAAAAAATCATTGAACTGTTTCAACATGAGACCTATTCTTCCTGAGGATTTAAGACACATATTAAATGCTTACAACATAATTTCATTTTTCCTTAACAGTTTTTAAGATGGATACTGGATATTCATCTTGGATTATGTTTTGCACCTACTTTAGTTTGGGGCTTGCTGCTAATGGCAGCATGTCATTATACTCAAGTAGTTCTGTTTATAGTCCGCAAACATAGTAAATTGTATATGAGGTCACTCCTAAATGTTTTAATTCTCCTCAGATTTCCAGGGCATATAAATCCTTGGTCAATATTGCTTTTTAAAAGTGAAAAGTTAGGTAAGATTATGGATGGTTTTAAAATTCTATGTTTAGTTTTTATATTTACCAGATATTTATTAGTACCTATGTACGCCAGAGTAGGGATTCAGTGGTGGACACAATAAACACAGATCTCTTATCTTCTAATGAACCTTTGCAATTCATATAAAGAAAGCTCAGGAAATTGATACATGGGACAGGATTGAGAAAACAATTGATCTGTTATGATTTATGATCATCAGTACAAAAATAACTCCATGAACTTCAAACAACTATTTTCAGGCTGCTAATGCCTCCCCCCCCTCCCTTTTAATTCTGTGGAACTGTTGTAGAAAAGAACAGCAATTTTGGAGCAGGATGCCTTCTGTATACTTAATCTTAAATAACATTAGAATTCAGTTCTGTTTACTTAAGTCTAGTTGTTCCTTATTTTAAAATGTAAGGCATCTGCATTTCAATCCTGAAAACCATTTTATTTTTGAGAGACAGAGGGAGAATGAACATGAGCAGGGGGAGGGGCAGAGAGAGAGGGAGATACAGAATCTGAAGCAGGCTCCAGGCTCCGAGCTGTCAGCACAGAACTTGATGCAGGGCTTGAACTCACTAACTGTGAGATCATCACCTGAACTGAAGTCGAATGCTTAACCAACTGAGCCACCTAGGTGCCCCTAAAATGGCCAATGTTTTCTTCTACCTCTGTTTAAGAGTACTTTGTCATTAATTATCTAGTACCTGATAGCTGGTTGCTTTTTTCATACCAATATCTAACCCAAGCAAGACTGTACCAACACTTACTAGAGATGCAGTGGAAGAGATGTTACATTTTTATGTTCTCGAGATAATTAAATTGTCATTAAATTGTCAAAAAATGTGATTTTTGTTGTTTTCACCAATTACCTTTGTCATCATTGAGGTGCTAAACCTAAGGCTGTTACCTTCTATCTTTTGGTACTGGTGAGGTACTGAGTTCTTCTCTACGTGGATTGATTATGACTTAATGACAACAGGTTACTGGTTGTCCTGTCCAGGAAAAGGACATCTATTTCTTGGGATTTTCTTGGTGGGTAAAAGTTGAATCATTTTTACTAGGTCTCTGACAGGTGGCTTCCTGTAGTCCTTGTTAAAACGAAGCACTTAGAGTTCTCTAGAGATTAGTCTGAAAAATGCACATACGGGTGCCAACTATTTTTTCAAAAAGTGCAGTCAATTTTTTTTACCTCCACCCCCGTCTTTTTTTTTTTTTTTTTTGGACAGGTAATGAAAGCATGGAATGCTCATGTGACAGCAGTTTGCTCTCAGGATGCCAGTGAACTTGTGAGGAAGCTCGGGGCAGATGACATAATTGATTACAAATCTGGAAATGTGGAAGAGCAGTTGAAATCTTTAAAACCGTATGTATCAGAACAGTGTTCACACTGGGAAATGGGAACAAAGACAGTTGATCATGTGGGCCTGAATGGTTCGGCGACTTTGCAATCACATTGGAGTCTTAGAAAAGAATCTATAAAAATACTCCATAAGAGGTCATTTGGGGTGGTTTCCATTCTAATTCCAGATGTGATACGTCCTGAGGAAAATATTTTGCTTGCATGGTCTTTTGTTAATTTTTTAAGTTAACTTTTATTGTTGGTTTGTAAGAGGTCTAAAGACAAAATTGGAAGGGTGTTCCATTTGGTGGCATCTGTTGCCACCGGAAAAACATGGAGCAGTACAAAGAAATTACATGAATAGCATTAAACATGCTTGCAGTATTTTGGCTTAGTAAAGCCTTCAGAGAACCAAAGGCAGGAGAAATATTGGTAGTCAGAGTACTTTGGATGTTCCTAGTGCACCTGAATGCCAGGCCGTGTTTCGGTTTAATGTACCAAGCAGGAGCAGATTCAGTGATTCATTCAGACCCTGTTGCTCTTGACTGTGGCTTGGGCAAAAGTAGAGAGGGTGCTGATTAATCTGGTTTTCATGTAGCCAAGACAGAACTGCAGCTGAGAACACAGCTAAGGAGCATTTGGAAAGATGTTTTATTGCTTCTTTTTCAAAGGTTTTCTCTCCATTTTTCTATGAGTTTTTGGAAGCCAGTTATTCTTCTCCACTTTGAGTAGACATGCACAGTTGACCCTCAAAAAGCATGAGGGTCAGGGCTACTACATGACCCCCCCCCCATAGTAGAAATCCTGTGTCTAACTTTTGACTTCCCCAAAACTTAATTACTAAGTAGCCTACTGTTGACCAGAAGCCTTACTAGTAACATAGTCGATTACACATATTTTGTAGATTATATATATGATATACTGTATTCTTAGAATAAAGTAAGATAAAAGAAGATATTACTAAGAAAATTAGAAAATAAATTTACAGTATGTGCTGTATTTATTGAGAAAAAAAATCTGGGTTTAGGTGGATCCGTGCAGTTCAAACCTATTCATGGGTCAACTGTATTTTCATGGGTTTAAAGAAAAAGGGAGTCCCATTGGACACTGGCTAGCAGTGCCCACTCCCTGTGGTCGTGTGGCGGTGCGGCCCTGAGGAGCCGTCTGACTCCTGATGCCTCCAGCTCTCAGCAGCACCTGCTGTGCAGGGCTGTGTTCCAGGCATGTGATACAGATACAGTGGAGAACAAGATAGGCCCTCCATCACTTCCGGGGGGCTCTCGCTCTAGTTGGGGAGGTCTCAGTAGCAAGTGCTCCCAAGAATACTGATTCAGGGAAAGGAGGGGAAAAAATGAGAGGAAAGGGGCTGTTTCAGAAAGGGGGGAGGTGTTAAGAAGACCTCTGAGGCATTGGAGCAGAGGCTTTTCAGAGCAAGCCGGGAAAATGGAATTTTGGTTTTGGTCTCCTGCTATATCCCTCCACCTGGAACAGTGGAGTAATGTACGGTAGGTGCTCAATAAAAATTTGTGTACTGAATTTTTGAGGGAATCTAGGAGAAGAACAGCAAATATAAAGGCCCCATGGCAGAAACACACTTGGTGTATTTGAGGAATCACACTGTCCCTTGCAGAGATCTTATTAGCTGCTTCCTGTCTGTGTGTCAGGACCTAGGTGTCTCTGGGCCTCGACAGCTGGCTTCTAGATAGTGGAGTTTCAATTGATCTCATGTCTTCTACTGCTCTAGTAATAGCAGCATGAGACTGAGTCCAAGGCCAACCCATTCCCTGTGTCTACCATAAGTTTTATACATGTCTGGAATTTGTCACCAGAGAATGGAGAACCTGACAGACGGAAAGCTGGAGCACGCTCAGGCTGGCCCCCAAAGTATGCCACAATTTGCCTCTCTGTGTTTTTTCTCAGCGGTCTTGCTCCTTTTTGGGTAGGGAATCTCTCTATCTTGCAGATGCCAAACTGTTACTTTTATTTATTTATATTTCTGACAGCCTCCGTTTCAGTTGATCTTTGTAACCTTTGCCTGGAGTTTGGCCTTCGAATCCACCAAAAATAAACTTATTTCTCCTTTCAAATAGCAGCTTTGTAGATTCAAACCTTAGAATTTTGCAGCAGTAAAGGGTTTTGAAATCCTTCAGTCCAACTCTGTCATGTTATAGTTGAGAAACTAAGGGGCAGAGGACTTCAGAGTTTTGCAAAAACTCAAGGTCATGTCACTTAAGCAATAGTGGGAGAGCTGAGTCTAGCCTGTGTCTGGACTTCTTTTTCAGGCAGTGCCTATTCTATAATACCAGGCTGCCTTTAAATTATATTTAAATTAAGTATCATTATGTTTGTTTATTCAAAATTTAGGAATGAAGTAGAAACTTGTGAAAATAATTATCTGTTCTTTTTTTTTTTTTTTTTTTATTTATTTCTAGGAGAGAGAGAGAGAGAGACAGCGTGAACAAGGGAGGGTCAGAGAGAGAGGGAGTCACAGACTGAAACAGGCTCCAGGCTCCGAGCTGGCAGTCAGCACAGAGCCCGACGCGGGGCCCGAACCCACGAACCGTGAGGTCATGACCTAAGTGAAAGTCGGACGCTTAACCAACTAAGCCACCCAGGCGCCCCTATCTGTTCTTTTCTAATGAGAAGAGTAGTTATCTAGTAAGGTCATTCTCCCACCCTTTGGATTTTATTTGTCCTTCTTTAATTTGGTTCCATTCAAAAGGCAGGCTCAAGACCCACAAATTTGGCTAAAGCTGGTCTTAGAAGCCTTGATGTTTTACTTCATGCAGATGAATTTAAAAGGAAAAAGAGATTTACCAAAACAGAATTCATTTCTTAACTTGCTTAACTTCTAAGCATGCATTTTCCAAATAGTTTTGTTTATAAAGTATTTAAAGGCATTATTGGCTTTTATCCCCTGTAAGTGGAATGCAGTGATTATAGCAGGTTTAGATCTGCTTTAAGAAGCTGAATATCGGGGCGCCTGGGTGGCTCAGTCAGTTAAGCGTCCGACTTCGGCTCAGGTCATGATCTCACGGTTTGTGGGTTCGAGCCCCGCGTCGGGCTCCGTGCTGGCACCTAGCTCAGAGCCTGGAGCCTGCTTTGGATTCTGTGTCTCCCTCTCTCCCTGACCCTCCTCTGCTCACACTGTCTCTCTCTGTCTCTCAGAAATAAATAAAAAACATTAAAAAAAAAAAAAAAGCTGAATATCAGCTCCTAGAGATACCATAGGACTGGGTTTGGGGGGCAATTTAGAGCACAACTGAAGACTGAGAGCGGATTGTTGATTTCTCCATACATTATCCTGATGCTGTGCATGAAGCCAAACGATAGCAGTAAATTCCAGAAGATGAAAAGGATGCTTCTACAAGCAGTTCTGATATGGAGGGAATAAAAGCAAATCATTCAATGGGTGAAAACCTTTGTATACTTTTCTTTCAAGTATTCAAAGGCGCTAATGAATACTTTGACTTATATTGGATAGATTGTTTTGCAGTTTCCCATAAAGCTTAGATCAGGCTTTCTCAACCTTGGCAACCTTAGTTTCTGAACTACTGCCATTTGGGACTGGATAATTTGTTGTTGCGTGCGGCTTTTCTGTGCATTCTGTGTATATACATCATCCCAGGCCTCTAGGTGCCAGTAGCCCTTCCTTCCACTTCCCCCAGTTGTGACAAGTAAAAATTCTCTAGACATTGCCCAATATGTTCTCTGGGAACCAAAATTGCCCTTGGTTGAGAACCACGTACTTAAGTCATTCTTAAAGTATTAGAAAAATGGTATGATTTAATGACAAAAAATCAGTCACATTTGAGCTATCGTGGGCAAAAGTCAGAGTGGGCTAGTGGGTGTGCCCTTTTCTCCTTTGTCAGAGCAGCTACCCCCTTGCCAGAGGGCGTACTGCAGGAAGGTTTGTGCACTGACCCGGAGATGGGAGTGAAGGGGAATGGAGCCGCAGGTAAAGACTAACAAGGATGTTTCGATTTGATTTTTTTTTTCTCTCCAGGTTTGATTTCGTTCTTGATAACGTTGGTGGATCCACTGAAACATGGGCTGTAAGTTTGCTCAAGAAGTGGTCAGGAGCCACATATGTGACTTTGGTGACTCCTTTTCTCTTGAACATGGACCAACTGGGCATAGCAGATGGCATGTTGCAGACAGGAGTCACTGTGGGTTCTAAGGCATTAAAGGTAGGCTCTTGGTTGGTGAGAGCAAGAGGCACCTCATGCTTCTGGAAATTTGTTTCCACCTAGCCATTTTTTTTTTTTTTTTTTTTTTTTCTGTCTTGAAGGCAGCATGGCACAGCAGCTGATCAGATTCACATTCTGGACTCCACTTAGCTGCATAACCTGCAAGTCACTTAATGTCACTGAGCCCCAATGTCTTTACCTGTAAGATAAAACTAACAGGGTATAATATCTACCTTACTGTGCATTATAAGGATTAAGTGAGGTAATCATGTAAAGAATTTGGTAAAATGTCTCGTACATACAACACTCTTATTAAATGTTAGCCTTTATTATTAGCTATTATTACCTTTTGTGATTTTTCTGATATACCTTCTGCTCACTCTTATTAAATGTTAACCTTTATTATTAGCTATTATTGCCTTTCGTGATTCCATCTGATACACCCTCTGCTTCCTTCTTGCCTATACTGATGGCCTTTTGTCTCTTTCACCAGCCTTAACCCATGAATGCTCTTGTCTATGAGGAGGCAATCTTCATAAGGACTGTGTGGAGCTGGTTGTGTCCATGGTCATAGCACTGGGTTATGCCAGTGATCTCTAGACTGGAGCTTTCAGACCCATAGAGGTCTGTGGGCATTTTTTTGAATTTCAAAAACCTAAAGGAAGTTGTGTTCCGTTAGTGAGACCACAAAGGCAAATAGAACCATGATGCTTTTTCTGGAATTATGTCAGCTTGTCCTAACATTGTATATCCCATGTCAATCAGATAACTCTAGCTATTGATTCCATTCTAGTCATTACCAAGACTTTTATTAGTCAGCCTGACTCTCACTGGGGCCACTGTTACCAGAGCCATAAGAAGCTTTCTGACCCAGCGGAACAAACCCAGTGTGTGGTAGGCCTTGAGGCTTAGTGCTCAGCCTTAGAGGCTTAGCTGCAGGACTGATGGCTGAGCTTGAGAGGGTGCTCCCTACTTAGCACAATAGCCCATTGTCTTCACAGCGGGGACAGGCCTACATAGTGTCATGATACCTGTTCTTGGCAATTCTAGATCATTGGCTTAAATTCTGAATTAATATTGACATGGTATAAGTGATAGGGGAAAAAAGATAAATTCTACTTTTTTTAATTAGACAAACTACTTCAGAAAAAGGCAGTGAAAGTTTCCCCAGTGGGTAACAACGTTGCAAGTCGTAATGCCAGGCTGACCAGCACTGACCCTCAGGCTGACCAGCACTGACCCTTATTTAAGGAGTGAATAGCTCAATGAACATCTTTAGCTGCTTCTCGAAATTAATTTGGGACATTTTGTGGGTGAACTTTAGGACTTTGGCCTCTTTAATTCTGTGTAGTAACTGAATATGTAAGTAAGGTAGTAAATAAGGGCCGGACTATGGAGTAGGAAGCCTGTGTGTGAGTAGAGGTGAACAAATGAGGCCCTGGACTCAGGCTCCTTCATTTTCACCTGACTCAGGCGGCGGCCGGAAACGGCGTCCACGTGCTGCTTCGGTATGTGGAGAAAAGAGTCTCAGCTGTCCTTCTTCTCTTCTTTCTCCTTTCACAAAACCAGGCTTTCCAAGTGCTTCAAGATAGAAGTTAAACTTTTCTGTAAGATTTCACAGTTTGTACTTGAGTGAGACCTCTTACAAGCTAGCCTTCTGAGTTGTTCTCCGAGAGTAACACAAGCACTTTCTCTTTCCTCCTACTTGAAAGAGGATAGTGGTGATCTCCTGTGAAAACCTTTTAAGTAGTTTCTGATGTCCTCCTGAGAATGTGCACAGTTAAAGCCTCATTGTAATGCTCCAGACTCCTGCCTGCTTTGGTTTACTTTCTCCTGTAATGGCCTGGAAAAAATACACAGACCCCTTAGAGCAGAGTATAAAAATTCTGCTGTTGCAGACCAAAAAGTTTCACTTTACAGGCCAACATGCTATAAAGAATTATAGACATGGCATTTTTGACCACTGTGTTCCTGCTTTAAAACCTTCAACAGTGACCAGAATGTTTTAATTGTCTGAGGCCAGGCCTCAGGGAGAAGTAAAGGAATGGGTCTTTTGTGATTGTAGTTAACTGGGCCTTCTGTAAGCTTGGGATGGCCTCAGTGCCTTCAGATGGTATTTTTTTCCCCTTCTGTTTAACTTCATTTGCCTGGACCAGCGCTTCACAGCTTCTTTCATGCTCTAACACCTTTAGAAGATTGTTAGTGTTTGAATAGATATTGAGTCCGTTCTGGGCTAAGAGCAAACTACCTGGAGACGTGTGCCAAGCTGGGCTCTTCCTTGCAGCCTTGAGGGCTGAGGTGACTCAGTCTCATCACACCTATTTTAGGGTAAGGTTGGCTCTGTTTGCATCTTGTGGTCCTGGGATAATTATTAATGATGACTCCTTAAAGTCTCAGAATCGTTCCAGGTTAGGTAATAAATTACAGGGTCACTCATCCAAACCTGTAAGACATTCCAGGCACAACCATTGCAAAGCTCTGCCCACACAGCAGCTTGCTTTTATCTGTCTTCCTATAATCTTAAACTCAGATTTGTTATTGCCCTAATCTTTCCTCAAAAAGTTTGCTTTCAGCACTAGGTAAGTATTTATTGAATAATAAATATGAGTATGTATGTAGATGATACCATCTATGTATCAGGCACTTATACTATACATTCATTCTCATTTAATCCTTCCAACAACTGTGTGAGCAGGGTATCACATTCTTTAGTCCAGGAAACTGGCTGAAAGAGCTAGCTTGACCTAAATAACACAACTGTTAAGTGCCTGAGCTAGAGGAGCAGCTCAGTTCCATTGCGCTTGACAATGTCATGCCATTGTATAGCTTCTGGCATGCTGAGGAAATGTGAGAGAGGCCAGTGTGGGGAGAACAGTGTGGTGCTGTCTATTCCTGTAACTACCTCTGGATAGCTCTCATCTGATGAAGTTTAGTTGGGCAGGTCATCGGGATACTAATCATAGAGAACCTCAGTTCACTTGATATTTTGATGACGGCCTATCCTACCTTTGACATAGTAACAATGAAAAGTGGGGGTATGGCACTAAAGTGGTCACAGATCCTCTGGGTAGAAGACTTTTGCTTATTTGTATCTGGGGATGTATTGTCCCTTAATGGATTAGGTGGCTTGGGACTTGTTATAACTGTAGGGGGAGACCCAACCATGATGTAAGGAACTTTACACTTTATTTTGCCCATACAGCTATCCTGTTCCTATCAGAACCAGAAAAAAAATCTGTGATTGGATTTCTTGTCTAAGATTATATATTGGTGTCTTATTACCTGCTAAGCATTCTTGAATTGGGTTTAAAGGCTCTTCTCTGTTGCCTCTGGGCTTTATTTATTTATTTTTACAAATAGTTTATTGTCAAATTGGTTTCCATATAACACCCAGTGCTCATCCCCACGAGTGCCCTCCTCCATGCCCATCCCCCCTCCCCCCCACATCCATCAGTCCTCAGTTTTTGGAAGCATTCAAGAGTCTCTCATGGTTTGCCTCTCTCCCTTTCCCCCACCATTTCCGCCCTTCTTCTCCCCCGTGGTCCTCCGTTAAGTTCCTCCTAATCCTCCTATACCTGCAAACATATGGTATCTGTCCTTCTCTGCCTGACTTATTTCGCTCAGCATAATACCCTCAAGGTCCATCCATGTGGCTACACATGGCCAGATTTCATTGTTTCTCATTGCCATGTAGTATTCCATGGTATAGATAAACCACATCTTCTTGATCCATTCATCTGTTGATGGACACTTAGGCTCTTTCCATGTTATAGCTATTGTGGAGAGTGCTGCTATGAACATTGGGGTACATGTGCTCCTATGCCTCAGCATTTCTGTATCCCTTGGGTAAATTCCTAGCAGTGCTATTGCTGGGTCATACATAGGGGAGTTCTGTTGTTAGTTTCCTGAGGAACCTCCACACTGTTTTCCAGAGGGGCTGCACCAGTTTACATTCCCACCAACAGTGTAGGAGGGTGCCTCTGGGCTTTATTTAAAACCTAGTAGGGAAAGTGTAGAGGTCTTAGCCCCTAATTTCTCCTAGGGAAAAAATTGAGTGTGTAAGACTATTTAGACTATCATTTTAAGGACAGCTTTCCTGTGCTTACTTGCTTGTCATTCACAGTTTAGTAAAAAAGCCTATGTTCACATGGATACATCTTTGTTCATTCATTAATTTATTAAACATTAGTGGAGCCTCCATTTTCCATCAGTCACTGTGCTGAGGTGTTGGGCACACAGCTCACTGATTCAAAATGAACAGGAAATCTGTTTGTCTTAGTCCAGAAAATACCCTTCCCTAAATTTGCATTTAGTCAGATTGTATCCTTTCCTATATTTGACATGCTTGCTTTTCTTCTTTTCAGCATTTCTGGCAAGGAGTCCATTATCGCTGGGCTTTTTTCATGGCCAGTGGTCTCTATCTAGATGACATCGCAAAACTGGTGGACGAGGGGAAGGTACGTATTGCTAGAGCATCCCCTGGCATCTCGGTGACCTGCCCACCAAGCCTGGTCCCTTGGAACGCTCCAGGGGTAGGCATGGTCTCTGCACATTCTGCTTTTACATGGCCAAGTGTAAGTGCTATATTTTTGGTTCTGTCTCCATGGGAATCACAGCCCTAGACTGCTACATTTAAAAAAGAGCGACACCATCTGGTTCAGCCCTGTTAGTTCACAGGCGAAAAGGCAGGCCCAGAGAGGAGAGGTGATTTTCTCTGAGACACTTAGTTAGATGGCTAGCAGGGCAGGAATCTACAGTGAGACTGTAGATTGGTAATGGCCCTGAAAAGAAGGCCCCACGCGGGTCATCTCTGCACACACTTGTGAGTTGGTGGTAGAACTGCTCTGGAGCCTCTAGAGTCCAGGGGTGAGGCTGCTCTGGAGGTAAGCAGGTTTCCAGATGAGCCAGGTGAACGGATGCGGTGCAATCTCCACCCTAACAGAACTGGACCAGAAGTCAGGTCCCGGGTCTCCTGTTCCCCAGCTGGCATCACATGCTCGGAGGGCAAATAGCGGTATGTCTGAGGGTCAGCGGGCAGGACGTCAGGGAGGACTGGTGGGGCTTTGGGTTCTGACTGCTTGAGTCTGTCCTGCACAGACTCTGTGGTGAAAGGACTCCTCCTTCTAGTCTGATCATCCCTGTTTTGGTGTCCAAGGCCTTTCAGGACAGCTGCGGGTTGAGAGGCTCCTCATCTACCCATGTTTGAGTTTTCACTTGGCCTTAACAGCTCTGACATTATGTCTTTGGAAGAATAACCTGGAAGGAAAACTCATATTCTGGTGGTGATATTTATGATTTTATTGAGTGACTATATGAAATTATAGGGTAGAAACCCTTATATCCCCTAGAGGATTGCATGAGGTCAGAGGTAAAATGCTTTTTGTTTTACAGATGAGAAAACTGGCTGAGAGAGATAAAGGGACATGTTTAAGTTTGTAGAAGTGGGACCAGAATGCACACTTCCTGACTCCCAGTCCTGTGCTTTTCCCTCTCCATCATTCAGCCGCGTCCTTAGTCCTTGAGGCTGATCTGGGAGTTGTCTTGTCCTCCTTATTTTATAATGGGCAGGGAAAGGGGGTGGAGCAGAGCCAGCTATACCACTATATGATCCATGCTGGGCCGTCTGGAAAGAGCCCCTTGAGATGGGCGTTCTTGTGCTGGTGCCTGCACACTTTGATTTTGGAAAGGAATGTTCTTAGGAACTACTCATTACTTTTTGTGCATTTAGTTTTTTTTACTCTGTGATAGGCATGGAACTCTATGATAGAAAATGCTGCTGTTTATCAGATTTTGTGGTTTCAAGACTGCATGCCTTTTCTTGGATTCTAAGTCTTGGTGTGTACTGGGTAGACGGCCTCAGCCTTGTGACTGTATGTAAGTGCCTCTTGGGTAGGGTTCTTCCCACATCCCCCAAGGATGCTTATTGCTAGGAAGAAGGAAGTGAACAATCATTAAGTAATGTGGCCCAGAGTTTACACAGTCTCTCGTGTGATGGGAGCCCCATTATTAGAGGGGTCCTCGTCCTCCAGAAGTGTACAGTACAGTTGTGCCTGTGTCAGTATTGGTGCCAGGCTGTCCACGTGCTTACCGTTGCTTTTTTGTATTCAAAATACTGTGACTCCCCCTCTTTCCCTCTACCTAGAAATTACTATTTACGCAACAGAGAAGAGAGGTGATTTGTGTATATGTAACTACTAACTTTGGCAGATAACTGGTAGAATGGCTAAAAGAGGACAAGGTAGAAATAAAGATGCCCTTGATGTGTCCTCAAACGAGGTTGAGTGAGGAAAATATTCCTTTGGCTTTTGATTCTTCTCTCTCCTGACTGGCGTTATATGGGCTCGGGAGTCATTTCTGACAGTGAAGGACTCTGGGGCTGGGGAAGTTGGCTTGTGACATCGGGTGCCGTGATGAAGTCAGCTGTCTTCTTGTGCATCCTGCTTCAGTCTGGGGGTGAGAGGTGCCTGTCCACGCTGGGAGATTGGAGCGGATAACAGAGCACACCTACTTCTGTATTGTGTGGTTAGTAGAGATTATTAAACTGAACAAGGACATTGAAATTCTTCCAAGCTTTGGCTGAGCGTTTGGCGAATCTCATCGGCAGCTGTCTGACTGAGGAGCTGTAGGTATTTGACCGTGTGAAGCCATGAACCAAAAGAACCTGTCCTTTTAAAATACTTTAAGTGTTTGAATACATAATACATTTACTAGGTTCAAAATCCAAAAGATAGGAAAAGTTGTTTCATGAAATCTTCCTTTGACTCCTGTTCCTCAGTCATGGAGATTGTCCTTGTCCGGTACAACCATTGTTTTCAATTTCTCGGTTTTTCCAAAGATGTATGGTGTATCGATAGTAATTGAAAAGAATGATTTATAACTACCACACTGGACATAACAGACTGCTACTGAAATTGTCCCTTATGCCTACAATTATTTTGCATTTTTTGCCTTTTTTCCTAAGTACAATAAACATTTCTTGTGTTTATGCTATCCAGCGAACTTTTTTTGGGTTAGCATGCTTAAGGACTAGAAATAGGAAAACCTAGAACATGTCTAGTTTACTGTCCTCACCGTACCCCCTCATCCTGCTATTGTGTCTCATTGAAGAGACAGGCCCCAAGAGATTAAGTGACGTGTTCCAGGGCCCAGGTCTCTTGACTTCTAGGACTGTTCTTCAGCTACCTTTTGCTGCCAGTAATAGTTAAAAAATAAATAAATAAATCCCTCATATAATCATCATTGTTTTCTGCTTGTTCAAATAGTTATCTAAATAAATAGGTGGGGTTCAAATTCTGTCAACAAAGTCTATATTTTTCAGTGTCTTTCAGGTCTCAAGGAGGTGTTAAGGCAGCTTTTTTAGACTGTAGTCAGCTATTGATAAGAATGACTGTGCTTTGAGGAAATATTATATACATATGTATTTGTTTGTGTATGCAGTGTATTCGTTTCCTATCGGTGCTGTAACAAATTGCCATAAATGTAGTGGCTTGAAACCACACTAACTTATTACCCTCTAGTCCAGAGGCCCAAAGTCTATAATGGGTCAGCAGGGCTGTGTTTCTTTTGGAGGTAGGCGGTACGGGGGAATCTGTTCCCTGGTCTTCTCCAACTTCTGGGGGCTGCCTGTATTTCTTGGCTCAGTCTTGTATCACTTTGGCTTCTGCTTCCATCATCCTGTCTCCCTCTGACTGACTGTCCTGCCTCCCTCTTCTAATGGCCCTTGTGATTACATTGGACCCATCTGGATAATCCTGCCTATCTCAATATCCTGAACTTAATCATGTTCTTGAAGCCCCTTTTGTCCTGTGAGTTCTCATATTCACAAGTTTTGGGGATGAGAATGTGGACATATTTGGAAAGTGTGATTCTACCTACAGTGCATAAACTATCTCAAAAGGTATGAAAAAACTTGAAATATTTGGTTGCCTTGGGGAAGGAGAACTGAATGGCTGGGGCTCAAGTATGGAAGAGAGGTTTTTTTTGTACCCTTTCATCTTTTTAACATTCACAGATTTAAGATCCTAGGTGACCAGCCAAGGTTCTTGATTGAGCAGTGATAGAGCTATCTCAGTTTCTTTATTTTAGTTAGCATTAGAATAGTTCCTATGTAACTTATTAGAATTTAATTCAGAACACTTACTGTGGGCCCACTAGTTTCACCTAGCATGGTTTGGAAAGATGTGTTGGCCATGTTGAGTTACCTTCTGAACAGTGATGTCTGTGAACTTTCTGCAGTAATTGAAATGTTCTCTGCCTGCACTGTCCAACATGGTAGCCAGTAGCCACATGTGGCAACTGAATATTTGAAATGAGGCTAGTCCAACTGAGAGACTGGATTTTTCATTTTATTTACCTTTGATTACATAGCCATGTGCAGCTAGAGGTTACCATATTGGACGGTGCAGCTTTAGAGAAAAATGTAGTAAGTTCTAAGACAGGCAATTTCCTAGACCTTTCTTGAGATCTGAGGCCATAGTTTTGCAATGAATTACATTTTAAAACTTTAAGCTTCTTGTTTGCAATTGGGTTTTGTTCCTCCACAGAGAGGATGTCCTGATTAGGGTGGGAATCCCTAGGACTGCTAGGAGAGAGTTCTCTTGCCGGATGGGACAGGTACCTCATGGATCCCATCAACCTGCTGTTACTGCAGTCTTTTTTTTTTTTTTTTTTTTAATGTTTTATTTATTTCTGAGAGAGAGAGAGAGAGAGAGTGTGAGCAGGGGAGGGTCAGAGAGAGAGGGAGACACAGAATCCAAAACAGCCTCCAGGCTCTGAGCTGTCAGCACAGAGCCTGACGCAGGGCTCGAACCCACGAACCGCGAGATCATGACCTGAGCGGAAGTCGGACGCTCAACCGACTGAGCCACCCAGGCGCCCCTTACTGCTTACAGTCTTTCTAATGCTGCTGATTGTTTCTGTGGAGAAACGTAGGCCAAGTTTCTCCTCTTAGCTTCTGGCTGGAAGGAGGGCCTTTTTCAGGGGGACCTAGGGACAAGTCCTCGCTACTTTCCAAAATGGGTGCATTCACTCCTTTGGAGTGCACCCTCCATTAACCTTCCCCCACCCGCTTCTTATGACCTATCTTCCAGCTTTGAGGTTTCTGGGGCCCGAAAGTCCCAGAAATAGCACATCCAAGCAAAGTGCACTTCTTCCTTTGTCTTCTTCATATCTCCTTAGTTCAAGTCCCCTTCTGTCTGGGAGTGTGGAATTTATCTTGGAGGTCAGGGGCGTATCTGTCCAAGAGGTGCTGCTGGAACTGTGGCCCTGCCGCCCCCGCCTCGGGTCCCTGGTGCCGGCACTTACATCAGGAGCCCTTAGGTCTCTCTTGCGTCTGTCATCTGTCCGTCTCTCTTTACACACCTCACCCTCTGAGATCTGCAGTTTCTGTGCCCAGTGGAGGCTGAGGTTGAGGGCTCAGGAAGAGGTGGACAGATGGTGACTTGCACCCTGTCCCCAGACTGCGCCTGTGTCGTGCAGGATACAGGACCCTGACTTTGGCTCCTCTGCTGACAGCTCTGACCTTCACTAGCACTTAAGCACTTGCACTTGGGTTTCCTAGTCTATCCAACAGGCTCGCTCAGATATTTAGGTCCCTTCTAAGGGCTACTGTTGTTCCTCCTGGGAAGATGGGGATTGAGGGGACACCTCTCTGCCTACTGCTCTGCCTGCAGAGATGGGGTCCTCCTTCTACCAGCTCTCCTGCAAAGGGTTTCTCTTTCCTCTTCCCCTCAAGGGGCAGAGTTTCTGTCTCAGACCAGGAGGCTTGCCCGGCAGCCACAAGCAACAGTTTTCAGAGGCCGCGCTGGGCAGTTGAGGTTCCCCTTGTCCCTGTGTCCTCTCAGAAGGGCTGTCAGGCAGCTGGTGATAAGTCCTGGGGTCTGGCTTTTACAGCCTTTGTTTAAGAAAGGTGAGGCACACCCAGGAGGCCCTGACTTTGGGTCCAAGACCGAATGAATGCTGCTGCCATGAGCGTCTCCCAGGCAGCGGCCGGCCCCGTGCATCTGCGTAGTGGGAAGTGTGGTGGGAGCCCACCCGCTTTATAACAGGGCTCCCTGTGCCCGCTGGACTATAGCAGTGTCATCACATAAATGTCCCCACCTCACTGTGAGTAACCTTTCTTTCCCCTCTCTGGATTTTTACACTGATCTCTCTGTCCGTAACAAACAAGCATTCTAGGTCTGATGTGAGGCTATATGTAGACACTGCTTCATTATCCAGTTAATCTCCATTTGCTGTCACCTATTCAGCCAACAGTGGCATTTGCCTGCCTGTTAATCGAAAGCCCTTTTTTTCATTGTCACTTATGGGAAGAGCTGAATGACTCATTATGGCACAGTCAGCCCTCTGGGGTTATCGGGCACAATAGGCCTGACCAGTCAGATTAAAGTGTGCAGTCACCGCAGGCTGGCTGTGTCATCAGTTCAGGATCTGTGTCTCCGGTCCGAGTTGTGAAGTGAACGCAGCTAGCCGAGCCTGGGTAGTTCATTCTAGAGATGAGCAGGCGGCTTTATGGTTCTCCCCGACCAGTTGTAACCCTGTGGCTGTGCTGGTTTGTCGCCGGTGTTCAAAGCTGATGAAAAGCTGATATTATTGCCTCTTTTCTTTCCTTGGTTTTACCCTCATGCGCCTGATTTGTCTAGCTGCTCTGGGTTGGCGCCTAACATTTAGAAGGTAGACCTTGGTCAGTCTTTATGTATCTGACACAAGTCAGGGACCCTAAGATTAAGGCAAATGGCTATGGGGATTCCTACTCCAGCGTGAACTCAACTCACTGGAAAGCTTACTGAAAATGCATGGTCTCCACCCCACCCACTAGAGGTTCTGGTTTAGTTCTAACCAGAGACAAAGGACTCTGCATTTTAAGCTTGCGTTCAGGTGGTTCCTTTTTAGGTAATTAGCACCCCCAAAAAATTGTCCCAGGGCCTTTAAAGAGAGGGATAGGTTCTGGAAGTTTCATGGGGGATATGCAGGAAACAATTGTATTTACCAGAGGAGGCAGACAGGTTTCACTTGGAGAGCCAGCTCCCATCTGTTCGTAGTGATTGTGGAGTTGAAGAAGATTCCGAGGTCATGCTCAGCTTGCTGGGGAGGACTATGGGTGTTAATCAGTAATGTCCCCAGGTGCTGATGGGAGTGGGGCCACATGTGCACATGTGAAGTTGGGCAACGGATCTAACTCCAGGTCTTGATTTCCTCTTCTGTAAATGGAAATAATAATAGTACCCACCTCATAAGGTGGCCATAGGGATTAAGTGGGGTAAAATCCATAGAGGGCTTAGAGGAGGACAGTACGTGCTGTTACTTCCTTCAGGAGCTGACCATGATTTGTGGGCAGAAAAGCCCAAACTCTTTGGAGAAGGGAACTTTTGAGGTCCGAGATGCTCTCCTCGTGACAGGGCCGTGAAGTTCACATGAGAGCGAAGGACCTCAGATGCCTCTGAACCCCACTAGGACACATCTTTCTTGTAAACTATACGTACTGGCTTAGGTCTTCTGACCCCTCCTCCCTGTCCGTGGAGCTGTTGAAATGCCCAGGGGACAATTATTGATTTTTGCTGGAAGTTTGGAAAAGGAAGAATTTGGGTTTTTGCATCGGGGGAGAGGGTGCTAAGTGGGACATACGTTCAGAAGGAGGTTCCTAGCAGTATGAACAATACATCAGCAGAACCACCAGCATTCCAGCACTTCTGAGGTGGGCGAGGTGGCTTTCCTGAATGTTCTAACTAGCTGCTCTGCCACTTACCAACCCTTCCAGGACAGTTTCACGCCGGGACCATTCTCCTGAAACCCAAAGAGCCCACATAAGACTCTTGCTTCCCAATTATCTTGCTGGTTTTCACCTAAGTGACATTTATTAAGCGCCGCCTGTCCTGTGCCTCACATTGCGCTGAGTGTGGGGGCTGGTATACAGAAGAGGTGGCCTGTGCCACAGGTACTGTAAGCTCGGGGTGATAGGCCAAACATTTAACACATTAGAAGAATATGTTCTTCTGTACACTGCCTACGAGGGGGCCACAGAGAAACGTACAGCACAACCTTGGGATGCCCCGCTGGCATTTACCGTACACAGCGGAGTGGCTGAGACGCACATGCAGCTATAACCGGCAGTCTGTGCGGAAGGCCATCCAGGTCCTGTAGCAGTTCCGAGAGAACACACTGCAAGCTGGGGGTCAGGAAGGATAGCGTGAGACCTGGGCTGGAGTGGTGGTGGAACCAGCAGAGAGGCACAAACTACCACTACTCAGAACTTGAGGTGTCTGCATGCGGGCCAAGGTTGGGATGGTGGTGGCCTTTGAATGCCTGTCTGGGAGCTGCTGAAGGGTCTGCATAAGAGATTGACGCGAGCAGCACAGCTGCCTTCCAGGGAAGCAGTGAGGCGGGAGAACAGATGGGCGTGGGGGCTGCCGTCGTGGCGTGGCAGTCAGCTCCTCACCTAGGTGCGTGAGACAGAACCGGGAGACTGGCCTCTAGCGACACAGTGAGGTCACCGTTGACGCCATCTGCCTTGAAAACCTACATCTTTCCTCCCCACTTCTTGTGTCTTACAGATTCAGCCAGTTATTGAAAAAACCTTCCCTTTTTCTAAAGTTCCAGAAGCCTTCCTGAAGGTAGAAAGAGGACATGCGAGAGGAAAGACTGTAATTAATGTCATTTAAATAAACACTCAGTTTGGTGATTGTTGGCTTTGTTATTCGGTTAGTGCCTTTGGGTCCCAAATTTCTAGTAGCCATCACTTTCCAGATTAGATGATAAGTTTCATGATAGAAGTTTAAAAACCTAGACACCTTTTTTTTTTTTTTTTAATATTTTTATTTATTTCTAGGAGAGAGAGAGAGAGAGACAGCGTGAGCAGGGGAGGGTCAGAGAGAGAGGGTGTCACAGACTGAAACAGGCTCCAGGTTCTGAGCTGGCAGTCAGCACAGAGCCCGACGCGGGGCTCGAACCCACAAACCGCGAGATCATGACCTAAGCGAAAGTCGGACGCTCAACCGACTAAGCCACCCAGGCGCCCCATAAAAACCTAGACACCTTTTTGCCAGTAATTTCTTGTCCTGTGAACTGAGCACAGAGATTCCTTTTCTAGCCACCCCACCAACCCTCCGCACATCACCCTGCCCGACGTCCACGCATTCCTGTTTGCTGAGAGGTCCTCTGAACCAGGCACCGGGGATACACAAGTAAGAAAGACTTGATACAAAAATATCCACGCTTGTCTATTAAGCCAGCAAAAATTGCACTGTGTTTTTCAAGCTGTTTTTTTCACACTGGATTTGCCCAGTGTTGTGGCATCTTCTGTTCTAGTAGTTCAGACTGTCTTTTAATGGCCTATGGGTGGGTGGCAGCATGAAGAAAGAGCTTACTTCCTTCCTTCTTAAAAAAGTGCTCACCGATGAACCAACTGGACAAGGCTTCCTTTGCTCTATTGTGGTCATAACCACCCTCAAGGTCATCAGTCTCTTAGGGTCACACATAAAAATCCGGCTGATTTAGTTGTTTACTCTGAAGAAAATGAAAGGTGATGCTAAAGTTTCTAAGTTTTTAAAACCCTTACCTTTAGCATGAGGGCGAGGCCCCGTCATCAACTAAAACATGCTCTTCTGAGGACTTTTCCATGGAAATTGCACCCCTTCTCCAGTTTCTGACCTTAAACGGCTGCACTTAGTTATCTCACCAGTAAACCCAGTGCAGCTTTTGAATCTCTAGTCTGTGACCTTCGTTCAAGGTAAGTATTTCTTTCCGGTGGTGTTCCTCCTCGCTCCTGCACCTTAGATACTAAGCTTTTAGCTTTGGACATGGACCTGGGTAAGCTGCTACTCGGTTTGTGCCTATCACACACCCGTTTGGTAATGTTGGATGAGGGCTTTTGTCTGCAGTTGCTGGTCTCACCGGCACAAGTACATTTCGAGAGAAAGAAAATGTCAGTACCGACCACTTTTGACTTCCATGTGAACAGTCTCTGCTCTCTTGTTGAGGGCGCCCGGGCGGTACAGCGAGGGGAGGGAGGACCTCGCTTACCCTCACGTCCTCTCTCTCCACCACGGAGTCTGGAAAGAGGGTAGTGAGCAGACTTCTCCCCGCCATTACTCCAGCACTGCCTCGTCCTCGTCACTCAGCCATTTCTAATGGGCTCCTGCAAGGACTCGCACATCTCCTCAGTACAGTTAACCAGAAACCAGTTTATTTGAGAGAAATTCAAAACAGCCTACCATAGAATGTCTGACCGCACACTGTAGTGATCCACACAGAGGCCTAAAATCAGAGCTCTACATCATCTAAGAACAAGACCTGTTGGACACGTGCAAGCGTTCCCTTAAAGCTGAAGAGAAGCTACTGACTACAGCTGCCTCCCCGAGCCTCCGGGGAGGAGTGACAGCTCAGAATTGGAAACACTGGAACAGCTAAAAAGGAAACGAGATTTGTTCTTCCTGTGACCAGAGCACCAGTATTATTAACAAGGATAGTGAAATATGGACAAAGGGGGAGGAGTCTATCCAAAGAATGTTTAGAACTTTTGTTCCAAACGAGAACACACTGCTTGAACCTATGGGCCAGTATATTGTCAGTAGTTAAACAATTTCATTTTTCATTGAAATGCTGCATTCTAGGGTTTTCGGAGTTCTACAGTTTGACTAACCAGCATTGCTTAAGGCCTCCTTTCCTTCACGTTCTGGAGAGAAGTGCTGGTCGTCTTGAACCTTCCACCTCTTATTTCCACTACCAGAAGGCAGTGGCCACACTCCATGCAGCCCTTGTGCCAATGCAGCACGATAGGAAGGCGGGAAGTTAGGCTAAAGACCGGAGTTTAGCAAAGGGTTATGTAACATTACTTCAGAACTAATTGTAGACGAGGGATGATGGGCTAATAAATTAGGTCACAGTAATACTGTTCCATAGCATCTGTAAGAAAAGCATTAAACAACACTTATTTGTGACATTCTAGGCCAGCCCACAAGTGGGTTAAAATAATCCAAAGCCTGCTAATGTTAGCAGACGTGACATGAAATCTTATAAATTTATTACCTTTTAGTACTAAGAACATAGTATTTTGTTTGCTTTGTTCCTTAAAGTGTCGTATTATGTAAGCCTTTCCCCACTTTGCTATTACAGCATAATTGATTCCAGAAAACAAAAGGACCAAAATTATTGGCCTCTTACATTCTTCTCAGATACTAACCAGTCTTCTGCCTTACAAACTTGAGCTTTTATCGTTCCCTTTACCTTTTTTTTTTTTCCTTTTAATGTTTATTTCTGAGAGAGTGTGAGCGGCAGAGTCTGGGGAACAGAGTATCGAAGTAGGCCCTGAGCTGCCAGCAGCAAGCCCCACGCAGGACTCTAACTCATGAACCGTGAGATCATGACCTGAGCTGAAGTCGGATGCTAAACTGACAGAACCACCCAGGTGCCCCTTATCCTTTAAAAGTGTAAGGCATCTGTAGGCCCACAAAGTATATTCAGGTCTCTCCCTGTCCTGTCCTGTAACTGTCTTTGGAAATAATTTAAAAATGTATAGAGTCTCGATATAACATTTTCTTAAAACACCCAAAAGCTGCCAACGAGGCAACCTGTTTAAGCAGCTGCAGAAAGGAAATGAAAGGAGGACAAATGATTGGTGTAAAACTTATCATATAGTCTTTGGAAACGCAGAGCCAGTCATCCTGGTCACGGCAGTGTCATTCAGGTGTGGATTTAGAGTTACTGAAGAAGGAGCAAGTCCACTTTCCTCTTGGCTCTTCTGTTACCAGTCTTTTTGTGTGTGTTTTTTACACGTAGCTGGACGACCTCCGGAGATATCCGTCCTGCATTCTTTATTCAGGTTTATAGGACCATGGCTTCCCATACTTGTGTTAACTTCTCTTTGTTGACAGTGTTGAGGATAATGTGATTTTGGTCATACTGTGTACCCCCTAAAAGAAAGAAAAGACAAATAATAAAAGGAAATGTGCCTCTAGGGGAAAAAAAAGCAGGGAGGAAAGCCCTGGAAACATCTCTGGGCTGAGAGGGTGAACCTACTACAGCTTGTGTTAAACGCCCGTCATACGAGCACCAACACCTCCCCACGGGATGTCCTGCCTCCCAGGGCTCCTCCTCTTACTCGAGTCTTAAACGCCAGTCCACAGTTACTCTTTAGATGTCTGAAATGGGGGTGTGTGTAATGGGAGAATCTAGGGAAGGGAAAAGGAAGAAAGAGATTGTGAAATATATTCGGTGATGGGATCGTAGGTTTGAGATACCAGCGAGTAAGGGAGGCAGGCTGGACACTAGTGGAATGGTCAGATGGAACAGGGTTTACATGAACAATGAGAAACGGCTGCATGAGGGCAGAGGGGAGGTGGGATCGCCATCCAGATACAGGGACTGGGCAATGCTCCCACCACTGGGCACTCGGTGTGTGAAAATTCATAGCCCTTAAGATGCTGTGTTCAGTACTGTAAAATTAGCGTGGTCTCCATAAGCTCCCTTTCACTGGAATGTAAGAATATTTTTGAAGCATGCCTACTAGGTATTTAGATACTTCCGCGTTGAAAAAGGCCTGATGGCCTCTTCTTTCAATGGAGAAGTATCATAAAGTGTCTTTTTTTCCCCCAGTGTGAAATAAACACCAAATACCTTATCCTTTTTTAGCACAAGTCTCTACAGCAAGGTTAAAATAAAAATAAAAATCTGTTCAGGTAGTTGTGAGGTAGTGGGACTGGTATTGAAATCTTCTGCATCCTCAGGCCAAGAAGAATGAAATGTTCTTATTCTCTTGTAAGCATTTACATAATATCCAGAAGGTCTGAAAACTCAGACTGATATCTTATAAGAGGAGTATATCATCGTTGATAATCTAGAGCCTCTACACATCTAGGTGTGGATAGAATACAAGAACAAGGTGCGTGGGGCCTTTCTGTGTAAGTTTGTAATGGGGGAAAAAGAAGTTACCACCACCGGCAAAATCCCACTGTCTCCACTAAGACACACACTATATACTCCATTAAGATTTTGGGATGTATTTAGTGTTGTCTTGTTTCATTAAGATTATGATATCTTAACATTCTTTTTGTGTATAATACCTACTTAGAATCATAAAGACTAGAAAGTCCTTGAGAAATAGTCAGATTTCCTTCTTTTGTCTTTAGGGAGAATTGAGATCATACCAGACTTTCAAATGTTTTTAAAGCAAGGAGGAATCCTCTTCAATAATAATAAATGCTGTCTACCAAACAGCTCCCTCCCCAGACATCAGGGGACAGGTTACAAGAAAGACCCTTGGTCTGCTAAGTCTCATGGCAATGTTAGCAGGTACAAATGGCTCAAGAGCTGTAGCTAATGAAAACCGTAGTCTGTTCAGTGTACCAGAGAGGTATTTGCATTTCCTTGCATAGGACACAGGCCATGTGGTTCTGCTCCTTCATATCCACAAGATGGCATCACTATCCCACATTCTGAGAGATTTAAATTCAGTTTAACGAGGCAAGTGACTACTGCAGCTACCTTGAGGCAAGTGACTACTGCAGCTACCTTACGTAGATTTACTCAAGAGACACTGGACTAATTTATAATGTATTTCAGGTAGGGACCTTGGAGCTTGAAAGCAAAGCCCTACGGAGGAAGCTCCTAGAGTCTCATGTTTCTTGTCAATCAAGACTAGAAGTATCCTTATTCCTTGTCAACTGCCAAGGTAGCAAGTGGGAAGACAAATCCTATGGAGCTTCTAGAATGTAAGCTCTCTGAAGCCAAGGTAGCATTTCCCCTCTAGCCAAGAGTCTGCCACATACTGGGTACCCAATAAAAATACATGTCAAAAGCAATGCTTGATGAGACTAGCTTATAAAGGTTACAGGTACCTCTTAAGCTAGACCCAGGAAACTGATCACATTCATAAGAAATGCGATTCTATATATTTTTTAAAAAAGTTTCCAATTTAGGCGCAGTTCTTTGATTTTGAAACTATTTTGTAGGACTGAGGAGTTCCACAAGTTGATACGTGCATACGCATGAGAATCCTCAACTCTATTCACAGATCAGGGCTGTTTGGGATTTTTAATCTAACACTGTTATAAGAAAACAAATAGTTTGAAGTCAGCCTAGGTCTAGATTCCACCTCAGCACGTCTGAGTATGAGATGATTAACCCCTCAGAGCCTCACTTTTTGGGCTGTAAAATGGGATGGGAGGGGATAACGTGCGCTCTCCAGGGTTGCTCTGGAGATTCCGTGAGCTCAGGTAGTAAAGTGTGGAGCACAGTGGCTGGTGCACAGTAAGGGATCTCTCACTCTCGAGAGTATGCTCATTTTCTAAAGTAAAAACTAGATCTTCGGTTAAGTACAGACAGACCCAACAGAAAAAATAAATGATTCTTACCTTTGACATCTAGAACTAAATTTGGTTTCAACTTGCTGTAGATCCTGCCATCCGACTTCATGCTCCAGAACTGACTGTCGGCATTCTGGTCAAGGGCCAGGCCCAGCTTCGAGCCCTAGGTCACAAGGCTGCCCACGATGGTCAGGCAGCAGTCTTCCGCTATCTGTTTACAGACAGACAGGGCTGCTTAGAGGTGAGACACAGTCAGGGATCGAGATCAGGGTTCAAACTGATTTTTAAAGTTATCTTAGTTGCAGTTTCATTTACCCCACGTGAGGCATGTTAGCCGGAGGGACTGGGACCGAACAACAAATACTTACACCTTCACTTTAGATGACACAAGTGCTGGAAGGTTCTCTAGATTTCTGCCTTTCTGAGTAAGGGAAACCTTAGAACAGTTTTCCTGTTCAGAAATGACAATGTGAGGCTGGGTCCGTGGCTCTAGGTCCCCTGGCCTAACCATCTCTGCTCAGCCTGACTCTTCTGGAATGTGACTGCATCTCTAATTTGAAAGGCTGCTCTAACACTCAAGTGGCTAAAAGGGCATCTTATTTTAAAACCTGAAATTCCAGTTAATTGTTTTGCTTTTCCTTCATGAGAAATGTCCAATAAAAGTTTCTAAGAACACATGTTATCCAAGTATAAAGAGAAAGAATAAAACACAAATGCAGTGGAGTACGATGCAAAGATTTTAAGGGTCCTTTTCTGAAACAAATCTAATCTTTATAGGTAAACAGTGTGAGGCAGTCGTGTTCATACGACATGAACACATACTGCTATGGAAAATGCTTATGAGAAGTATAAATTGAGACAAAAAGTGTGATAATCTAGGACACTTTTTCTCAAAGTTAAATAACATCACTAAAATGTTTATTAGAAATAATTCAAAAGCAGAAGTTGGTTTTTTAAAATGCTTCCATTTTCCAGCTACTTCTGTTTCTCAGGCTATTTCTTCTATGCCTGTTGAAATAGGACTTCATTTGCTGAAAGGATGGTTCCCCCTCAAGCACAACAGACCCAGTTAACAAGCTGTCTTCCCATCCACAAGGCTGTATGCCTTCTACTGACTCATGGGGCACCAAGTTTTAAAAAAATCGGGAGCAAACAGTCAAGCCCGTAAAATCAAGGAGTTAAAAAGTATCTACAACAGAAGCATGAGCTTCTCTAATAAAGTCTTACTACATTCAATTTTTTGGTGTCTTGTATGGCAGGAGTGATGCAAGAGGGAGATGGGCCATTTTCCATTTTATAGGACGTGACTGTTGTACACAGGGCAGTGTCTCTCCACTCTAGTCTGCGGGGTCCTCCAAAATCAACCAGCCAAGAATGATTTCCATGTATAGTTCTGGGGCTTATTGAAAAAAAATATAAAAGTAGATCAAGGAAAAAGGGGAGAATAACACAGACACTTCCTTCTATTACTATATAAAAAGCAAATATAGATACAAATACTCCATCTTGGATCAGTGCTAGATTTACCTCCCGTTTTAAGTCCCAAGTTTGGTTCTATCAGCTAAAAAGATACTTTCATGAAAAACCTTCTAGTTTATATCTGAAAGTGCTCTAGGAAGCATCTACCTTGAAGAAAGATGCTTTTACAAACACTTGTCTAATCCTAAAAGCTTACCCTGCATTTGATGCATCCTTCTTGATAAATCCAAATCTGATCATCAGCACCAACATCTTCCATAACCTGTATTCTAAGCAGCTTCAGATCTTCTAAGTTTCCATTGGTGGACATGAATAACCCTGTTGCTTTGTTTCGAAGTCTGAAATAAATTCGTTTCTGGAAGACAAAGACCCCAGCAATAGTCATCTCTAAGTTGTATTGTTAGAAGCACAGAATAAGCATCAATAGGGGCAGAAACCAAAGTGAGGTTGGGTTAGGGATAACTACTATACTCAGAGGGTTTAAGATCTTTTCAATGCAGTGTGTCTGTCAAATTTCAAAATGCCTGGGGCAGGGAGCCTGTCTGCAGACATCCCAGCGCGCGGACCCACCATGTTTGGATGTTGGGTGTGGTAGCATTTCTGAAAGCCATCACAACTTTTCAGCACTAGAAACAGAGCCCAAATTTAAAATATCGGGGTAGGGGTACAGAGACCAATTTCATACTTCAGTTTTATACTGAAACTAAAAAGTTAAATTATGTTTACAATAAAAGAAGATTTCAGAGAAGAGTATTCAAAATCTAGAGAAGGAAAAAAGTACCTGAGCAAAAGGTCTCAGAGAACCTATTTGGCGGCAGCCACTGAATTCATACCAATTTGGGACTTCTGCTGGTGACAGTAGGAACTGTCGACCCCTGTAATTGCCGTATTCATAAGTAATCCATCTGGGAAAAGAAGTAGAAAACCACAGTAAGTGGCAATATCCCTTTGACAGTTTGTCCCGATTATATTTTTATATTGCTTCCCATTTTTACACTGAGCTTTATACTTTAAATATACATTGGGAGAGAAAAACTTTTCTAAAACACTTAAAGCACCCATTTCTTGACAAGTAGCAAATTCTTGATACATGAGTATTTATGCCACAAAGATCCATTGTTTTTTTTTTTTTTAACGTTTATTTTTGAGAGAGAGCGAGAGAGACAGAGCATGAGTGGGGGAGGGGCAGAGAGAGAGGGAGACACAGAACCTGAAGCAGGCTCCAGGCTCTGAGCTGTCAGCACAGAGCCTGACGTGAGACTCAAACTCATGAACTGTGAGATCATAACCTGAGCCAAAGTCAGATGCTTGACTGACTGAGCCACCCAGGCGCCCCTCACAAAGATCCTATCTTGAAGAGGAATAGGCAAGTTTTTCCTCAAATAGGACAATGAAATACAGTCCTTTTTGCGAGATTGCCCTGTACTTCCTTTGAGGTTTTCATAAAACCTTTTCGGTTGTAATAATATATTTAAATAATTACTATTTGTAAAGTTCTTACTAGTGTGTGGCACATAGTAGGTTTTAGGGTTAAATAAAAATAATAAAGCTTTAAAATGGGTCTGGGTATGGGGCGCTAGGAGCTCGGTCGGTGGGACATCTGACTCTTAATTTCAGCTTATGTCATGATCCCAGGGTTGTCGGATCACGTCCCACATGGAGCCTGTTTGAGACTCTCTTTCTCTCCTTTTGCCCCCTCCCAGTCATGCTCTTGCTTTCTCTCTCAAAAAAATTAAGTTAAAAAAATAAAAATAACACAGGTGTAATCTTCCTCAATCCAGAAAACTGAAGATTTCCTTCTCCCTCCCCCCTGAGGAGGCAAGTGCCCACACTGAAGCAGTGAGGATTCTGACACACGGTGGCATGCAAGTAACCCAGCAACCCTCTTCTCTGGCTGAGCTATTACATCAGGAAAGGAATGTTCTCTACTTTTAATCCTGGTACTTTAAAATGTCAGCATCTTAGTCATTTTATCATAAAAAAAAATTAAAACTATTTGGGAAAAAAAGCCACCCATAATTCTACCATAATACTACTCATAATTGTTTTGTAAATAACTATAAGCCCTTCCACTATCTGATGCATGCAGGTAGACTATGCCTATTGTTTTTATGAGGGAAAGAAAAGTACTTTCTTAACATTATGTTGGTAGTCCTTGTTCACTTTTATGTATTAATTTCAAAATTCTTATATAAGTTGAGAAAAGTCTTCCCACGTTGGCCTTTAATCATTGTGCACTGCATCTTCCATTAATTCCTAGGTACAGGAACATCCCAACCTTTACTCCGAAACCAAAGGACTTGGTCTTTCAAAGGGAGAAGAAAAACTGGCTCCCTTTCTTACTTGCTTAAAAAAAAAAATGCTCACTGCATTTACGGAGCACTGGTTTGTTAAGGATTCGCCGAGGAACTCGAGAGGACCCAAAGACAAAGTCCTTATCTTAAGTAAATTACAAATCTGGATGAAGAGATCAAATATACCTGACACATGGCTTTTCCCAGTAGGAAAAATACACTATGAAGGTACATAATTATTAACCCTTACAAAAAATAAGAGGATAAGAGGTTATATCTCAATTTGTTTAAGGTAGCATAGGAGAGAAAGAAATGTGATCAAACTTAATTTTATAAATCAAATATTTTATTGAATAAACAAGTAGGTAACTCACTTACATGCCACCAATCACCTGAACAGAGCGTATCTGTGTGTTGAATCCTAGGGATCGGAGATTTACTATTTCTGCGTTAAGTTCAATCTTTTTTCCTTTGAAGTCTTCTCTTTCAAAAAGAATAATTGCTGGTTCAGAAAATTCCTGTATAGGAACAAAAACAGTCTTCTGTCACTCATCTTGGGTAATAACTAGAACGTACACGGAAATGTTAAACGACAAATCACAAACTCTGGCCAGGCTTGGCCTTCCTCTGGAGGTCTGGGCGTTCATGCTCCACAGCTAAGGAGAGGACAGGCAGGAAGCTTTTGTACTACACGGAAAGGTAGGTAAATACAAGTGTTTTTAAAGGAGTTGTTGTGTTATCCTAGGCACAAAGAAATGGGTGTATGTATTTGAATCATCAACACCTGTAATGACACATCTTTTCAATTTTGCCTTTTTTTACTGGGGAAAAGAAGGGGCTGGAAAGCCATGGACATAAATGGCGAAGGTCAGAGGACTGTGGCTGTCTTTGGGGTCTAGGGGTACAGTGGTGATTACCTCATCAAAGAACCTTGTATGCATTTTCAGATGTCTCTTTTTGTTGTTGTTTTATTGTCAGTAAGACAATGATTCTATGTACTCATGCTCCCAAACTTTCCTGTAGGAATAATTGTTAAACGGAGAAAAAAAAACTAGTGTGGAAGCCACATGTTCAAGCCAGCGTTCATTTTAAAGAGAACAGAGCACAAAAGTCCACTCATTTTCAGAAAATACTTAGCAGATTGTGCGTGATTTTCAAATCACAGCTTGAAACTGTCCCTAGTCTAAGCTCTAATGATAATAATCCTAAGATCATAAATAATACATCAAAAATTACCTACCTGCTTAAAGTTTTGTGGCTAGGGTGTGGTAACTTACTGCTTCATTGATGTGGATGTGCCCTGACACGTACAAAGATTTCTGTTGGCCAGTAAACAGAGCAGATTAGTGTGTAGAGGTGGTTTGTATGGTGTAGGAATTAGGTTATATAAAATATACTGGAAGGAAATGACGTAAGTATCACAAGTGGCTGAGCATATACGCCAAGTACTAGGTGAAGGAAGGCATTTGAAAACTGCAAGTGCAGTGGCTTTGGCTTTTTGTTTTTTGAAATTATATTTGGAGATAGCTTTTAGAATTCTAGGGAGGTTAAATATGAAAGTTTTAGGTATTTCACTATTTGTAAGTTAGGGAATCTTACACATCATTCCATGTTTCACTCCTACAATTTTCACATCTCAAGAAAGGGTCAACATTTTAGTTATTTGAACAGGCAGGAAGAGAGGAGATAAGGCCGCCTCATGTATGTTGTTTCTACCTGTAAAACTAAAGTCACCAATTGCATGTGTTTAAAGCTTTTATCAGAGATCAGCTACACACACAAAAAAAACCAATAAGTATTTCCAAAACTACAGACACACTCAGACTTGAACATCTGAACATTATCTTGCAGTTTTCTTGTACCGAATATTGCTTTAGCTACATTAAAAATTAAAGATTTCTGTTCAAAAAGGGGCACCATAATCTGAAGTAGCACATAGGTGATAAATTGGGAGAAGACGTGATTTCAAATATCTAAAACAACATTGCGATAGACTTAAAAACCATGAAGAATTTTTGCAACTCAGCAACAACAAAAGATACAGGAAAGTTAAGAGTTTGGCAAAGGATACAAAACAGTTGACTGAATAGAAAATCTAAATGACTAGTATAGGAGACACTAGTGAAACATAACACTAACAGTGAAACATAACACAACAATGAGCTAGTACTTTCTACCCAATTTCTTCAAATTGACAAAAGTCAGAACATATTCAGTAATGGCAATGATGTAGAAAATGAACCCACATGCTCTGCCAGCAAAGATCCCAAGTAGTGGAAGCTGGCATTACTTACAGAAACTGCATATTCATGCACATGAAACCTGCAAATCTCTTTTTTAAATCTATATCTCCAAGAGATTCCCACACAGATCAACAGGGGTACGTGTACATGTGAAGATTAAGTTAAAGAAAAAGACATTTTATAAGAATATCTAAGCTGTATCTCAAACGGTAGAATGGGTGCCTGTAAAGGAGAGAGGAATAGAAATAGGGACCAGGTATGAAATGGAAGAAAGAGAGGACAGAGGCCTTGAACTAACCCCTGATGACTATACCACGACTGACTGAACACCCTCGAGAAACAACAAACAAAATCAACTCAACTTCCAGGTGAAAGCTCTAAAAAGAGACCAAAAAGTTATAGGATGGAAAGTTCTACTGCAACTGTTTTCTCTGCCCCCAAGTCCTGAGGAAGCCGCCCTGCTGGTTTCCATCAGCTACGGGAGCCACACCTCTCTGTGACACCATATTCACTCTGACATTTTTATACTTACAACATCTATAAAACGAAGAGACTTGAAAGTTGCTCCAGGCAGGCATCCCATTGCGGAGAGACTAGGATAGTGGCCTTCTTCCAACACGTACTGATTACCAGAGAAATTTTCTCCATCATATGCAACCCAGCTGCAACAGGGAAAAAACATGTATGTGTACAATATGTAATTTGAATATTCCTATTCAAGAAGTCTGATTTGAGAGGTAGCCTGCTATATATAAAACACAATGCAGGTGGCTAACTGTTCTTCCTTCAAAAATATCTAGACTGATTTACTGCTTCCCATCGTGTTGCAAATGAACACTCATAAGAAGTCAGTGGTTAATTCTGCATTTGGGAAACAAAATTTTTTTCCATGAAATTTTTCGTGTTTTTACCTCTGCACCTTCCAGTAGTCCTTGCTCCCCTCATAGGTGCCACCATCCTCTAGCACTTGAGTCCTCTCTGCATAATCCTTCAACCTTCACAGCTAGTCAGTGACCTGGAGTCTACCAGTTTCCTCCCCGAATTTCTCTCCTTTGTCCTCACTTCCAGCACCTCTGTAATGGGCCATGAGTCAAACTACTATAGTGACTTAGACAAGTCATTAGTCCCTCCAGGCCCCGGCATTATTAGTAAGATGGTGATTTACCACGCTTCCCTAGAAGAGGCGGGGCTTTTTGTTTATTCTTTTAATCCAACGAATGCTTACTGAGGACTAACTGCATATCGGGTACTTTTCCATTGCTCGGGATAGGACAGACGACAAAAAGTCCCTGCCATCATAAAGTTTACACTCTAGTGAGCTGAGGCAGACAACAAATGCACAACAACAAAAGTACCTGTCTGGTAGTAAGAAGTGAAACCAGGCAGGGGATAAGGAGGAACTAGGACAGAGACGGAGGCGTGCGCTAAGAAACCAAATCTTTATAGAAAATGTGTGCACTTGAATGCAAAGCCAGTGTGCTGTCTCCACTGTGTGGTGCTGATATGGCGGTGCTGTTTACACCATAAAGAACTAAAGGATTAAAGACACTATTATTATTATTATTATTATTAGACTTAATTCCTCATCATCTGCACAGCTTGCCCCAAGGGTTTCCTAGCCAACTTTCCCCAACTTTGCGCCCTCCCCTCCCTCTAAAGCTTTGGTAAAACTGTTTTCGGCAGGGCACTTTGGACTCATGGCCTTTCCCTCGTGTTTACACTGTGGTCATGCAGAATGCCTATCTACCAGGGCACCTGGGTGGCTCAGTCAGTTAAGCGTCCAACTCAGGTTATGATCTCACAGTCCAGGAATTCAAGCCCCACATCAGGCTCTGTGCTCATAGCTTGGAGTCTAGAGCCTGCTTTGGATTCTGTGTCTCTGTATCTTTTTCTCTCTCTGCCCCTCCCCCTATTAATGTGCTGTCTCTGTCTCAAAAATAAACGTTAAAAAAAATTTTTTTAATGCCTATCTATCTGTAAAAACAAAAACAAAAACCTACCCTGGCAAGCACCTGAAGATTATCTAGAGTCCGGTTACTGGTGACAGGACAGACTGGAGAGTTAGAGAACCTGGTCTGAACCCCCTGCACAGTGACATGATGATCTTCAACTCTACCCCACGTGATCCCATGTCCTCTACCCGGTGCTCAGATTCTTCAAGGTGCACTTCAGTACTAACATCGTCATGTATGGTTGCTGGTTTCAGTTAGTGCCAAGCACCCGAGGGTGTCACTAAGATTTGCTGATTTGTGCACTCCAATCTCCCAGGGATTAGGCTCTGCCAGTCCACCGTTTTACTTACCTGCCTCCTAAAACTCTGCAAGACTTGGTAGAAAATGAATCATCAATTTGACTTGCTGTTTCTTCAAAACCTAGACTGCGACCTTGAAACTGTGGTTCCGAAAACAACTGAATCTTTGAAAAAGTAAACAGAAATACATAAGCTTATTCTCCTACACATATTAACTCATTCAGCTTTTAAAATGATGCAAACGTGACCTGTTAATGACCTGCTATGAATTTTATAAATCCTTTAATTTTCCACTTCTACATTAATGATCAATTAGAAATACTCTGGCCACACCATTCATGATTATTTAATTCTGAGACATCAAAGGACAATCTGACAGTAGAGGCAGCTTTCTATAGAACACCCTGTTGCAACAAGCTGAGAGGCATGTTAAAGCTTTGTTGTGGCCAAAAGTAAGTGTTCATCAGTTCTAACGTTTACAACAAACTATTTTGGGAATATAGTATAGTTTTCCTCCCTCTCAGTGGAAGATACTTGCTGACTTACTAGAATATTGTATATGCCAATAAAGGAGGCTACACTGATGTTCGTGCCTTAGTAATTACGGCTGTCTGGACTCTGAACACTTCCATTAAAAAGCCTAAATAACAAATTTAACACTTCAGTTGATGCAGACAGCATTCAAAGGCTTGAGTGAGAGACCATATAAAATGTTTGTCTGATGCAGACACAGCAAATATGAAAATTCATCTTACTGTTTATCACAATGACTATATGTACTGAGATATTAATCTTAGTGTATAATGTAAATTGATCTGATGTAATGATATCAAATTCAACTTTATATAAGAAGAGGACTGTATGTATGTATGTATGTATGTATGTATGTATGTATGTATGTAGGCTCCGTGTCCAGTATGGAGCCTAATGTAGGGTGTGAACTCATGACCCTGATATCAAGACCTGAGCTGAGATCAAGAGTCAGATGCTTAACCAAATGAGCCACCCAGGTGCCAAGGAAGAGCATTTTATAAGAAATATTTAGATATGAGTCAATGCTATCAAGCATTTACAAAGTAAACCTAAATCTAACTTAGAAATACAGTTATACTTTGAGGTATAAAAATATGTAAAACTAACAAAATATCCCAGATGTCTGACATTTTACACATAAGTTCAGCTTTTCAATGGAAGGCCCCTAATTGTAAAAAATAGATTATTTTTTAAATTACCTGATTTCGTCTCCTTGGGCCAGTGAAAGAATCCTAAGAATTTTTAAAGGGAAGAGAGAAGGAAATGAGTAGAGCAGACATCTTGAAGAAGTTTTTTTCTTTTAGATCATTAGCAATTACTATTAAAAATAACCTCAGAATAATTTCTGTAGTGTTAAGTATTACACGAACCAGAAGTACACATTAAGGAAATCCACAATTCAGTTAAATCTTCTCATACAAAAGTGTAATTCCTTACCAAATATATGGGTTGAACAGAAGAGATCTTACAATTTTTGCCTCCCCAGTCCTCAAAACTGGTATAGAAACCTTTATCCAGTATATATTGTTCTCCTGTGAAGTCAGGATTTTCATAGGCTACCCATCTAAAGAAACACAAACACCGACTTGTCATAATTGATAGTTTACATGTCTAATAAAGCTATCAAACATATTTAAGGAAATATGCATCATACAGAAACTTTCATGTTATTTTATTTTTTTTAATGTTTATTTATTTTTTTTTTGAGAGAGAGACAGAGTATGACTGGGGAGGGGCAGAGAGAGGAGGAGACACAGAATCCGAAGCAGATTCCAGGCTCTGAGCTGTGAGCATACAGCCTGAAGTGGGGCTTGAACTCACGAACCATGAGACCATGACCTGAGCCGAAGTCGGACACTTAACTGATGGAGCCACCCAGGCGCCCCTCATTCATTTTAATAATCAGTAATCTTAATAATTTTTCTGATCCTGTATTAATCTTTTGGGAGATTTGTCTGTAAAGTGGCAAGTGAAAAAGTATCTTTGACAAGTTTTCACCTGTCAAATCCTATTCCCTGAGAAAGTTCCCATGGGGAGATTTGTATTTTTTTCTAATTCTATTCATATTTATTTATTTTTGAGTGAGTACGCAAGTGAGCGAGGGGCAGAGAAATTCCCATGAGGTAGAGAGAGGGGGTGGGGAGAGAGTGCAGAGCCCTGAGCGGGTAGCTCACAAACTGGTGAGATCACGACCTGAGTCACCCAGGCGCCCCTCTAATTCTATTCTTAGGAAACAACCTAGGCTTCCAAGAAGTATCTGTAAAGTTCTCTTAAAAAGCAAGTAAGGGTTCTTTTTATTTTTGACATTAATAGTTTTCCAGAAAGAGTACTATGTCTCTATTACACGATAAAGCATAGTGGAAAAAGTTAACAGAAGAAAGGCTTTTAAAAAAAAATACAGCTAAGTAAAATTTTATTTGGAATAGGATTTCCAATGTGACAGGACTATGTAGTAAGCAAAACTGAAGAGATGCTCAGAAATACTAAAATCTCTTTTGGGAGGTTTTCGTTTGTCACCTTTCAAGTGTTCTACACTCTGAGGATAATTAACAAAAGCAACTTATTGATCCTACTTCCTAGCCAAAGATAGTCTCTGAAGGGAATTTTTTCAATTGCCTTATATTCAAAAGATAACTCAGCATCTCCTGAGTTAATTCACTGCCCTACTGATCTGCTCACAGATGAAAGAAACAATACCCAGGTGCCTGTATATATGCTCACAACTTTCCAAAATGCTTTCACATCTATAACCACATTTAATCTAGGGAGGTACTGGTTTTCCCATTTTACAGAAAGGAAAACCTAAAGACACAGAAAAGTTAATTCATTGATTCTTTCAACAAACATCGATTAGCCATTTATCATGTGCCAGGAACTAAATGGCACTAGGCATGCAAGGAGGAAAAGTATCACACGGAATTACGTGTCGGTATTTGTTCTGAACAGGAAAGTGACACAATCAGTTAGTGGCCAGGGATGACTGAGTCCATGACGGATGGAGTCTCCCAAGGTTCCCCCCACGCTCTCCACCGGCCCTGTTGTGCCCTTTCATTTTCTCTTCCACTACGCCATACTTAAACTAGCCCACACACTTCATAATTAGAACAGGTTATGGTTTTGCTATCAAAAGAGCTTGACTTTAGACAAAAACTCAAATACAGACATTACTAGGAAATGAACAGCAATCAAGGAGAAAAAAAGAACAATGTGAAAAATCTCCAGTGTCACGTAGCTTATGACAGCTAATGTCTGTACGCGCACCTCTGCCTAACTGACCAGAGTACCTGCTAGAAGGCCAGTCCCAGTCTATTTCAGAAAATACTACTCCATTTCAGAACCTCATTAGCAATTTTTAAAGCCTTTAACATTGTGAGGTAAGGAATTAGGAGACCTAGTTCCAGCTATGGTCATGACATTAACTTTCAGATAACTTTGAAGGGGTCACTTAACCTTTATGAAAGTTCATATTTTCATTAATAAGTAGAGGGCTTGGCCAGAATCCCAGGGCTGACATCATGTGAGGTTCCACGACTCCTGGGAACCTGAGTGTGTGGCTTTTGCTCACACGGCCTTTGGCTTATGAAGAGAAGCAAAAGCCAAGCAAGATGCGGAATTCTGCTATGTGGAGAGGAATGTGAGCACAGCAAGAAAATCTACCTCACAAAACCCAGGACTTAAAAAAAAAGAAAAGAAAAGAAAGAAAGAAAAAGAGGTTAAGCCATATTACAAAAAAAGTATTCCTGGTAGGCTCTGTAACAAGTTAAAGAACAGAGGATTAAAAGGCCTTTTTTGCTTGATTGATTGACCTCAAGGTTTGGAAGGGAAACGGCTGTGAGTGGGGAAAGACCGAACATGGGGAGGGAAGAATAACTGAGGGAGCC
The DNA here is from genome assembly GCF_003009895.1 of Hyaena hyaena. Classification (NCBI taxonomy): domain Eukaryota; kingdom Metazoa; phylum Chordata; class Mammalia; order Carnivora; family Hyaenidae; genus Hyaena; species Hyaena hyaena. The sequence goes on along the minus strand of NW_024080756.1, from coordinate 668,873 downwards.
TTGAAGAAGGTTTAGCCAGCACTTTTTTTTGTAATGAAGTGTGAATACTCTATTTCCCGATAAAACTAAAATAAATCACTTGTAAGGAAACACCCAACACCACGTAAGCCTAATTTACTGAGGTTGAAACAAACCACTTATTAAGACATTACTTGAGTTGACAGTAGTGTTGTTTTCCTTCCAAGATGCTGCCCTAGATGAATCACCAATGCACAGGAGGGTTAAAAAACAAAACAAAACAAAACAAAAAACACCAAAATTCAGATCTGAGATTCTCTGGTAGATCTATAACTTCTACTTGAGACTCTTAAGAAGAAAATTCCTAGGGAGCTTAGATGGCTCAGTTGGCTGAGCGTCCAACTTTGGCTCAGGTCATGATCTCACAGCTGGTGGGTTTGAGCCCCACATTGGGCTCTGAGCTGACAGCTCAAAGCCTGGAGCCAGATTCTGTATATCCTTCTCTCTCTCTGCCCCTTCCCCACTCGCACTGTCTCTCTGTCTCTTAAAAAAATAAGTAAACGTTAAAAAATTTTTTTAAAAAAAAGGAAGAAGAAAATTCCTTACGGTCCTTGTTTAAACAGATTCTGTACACATGAATCAACACTTCTCTGTTTATAAGGCTGGTGGGGTGGCGAGGAGGGAGGCTGGTACAAGTACAAGCAGGTCCCAGCCTCGAGGAATCACTGTTCAGAAGGTAAGGGCAGCAAACTGGCCCTTCCGTGCAAGGGAAAAGGAAAAAGAACTTAAAACTAGAGCAATTTTTAAATTTCAGCTGGACTCTGGAAATACTTCATTTTGTTCCCAGGTTCAAAAACAATGAGCCCAGTTGCTCCCATTTGAACAAGAGCACAGCATAGAACCTGACGTTGATCAGCAGGGCTGTGAAAGGGAGTTTCTTCTGCTGGTTCAGTAAGAAACGGAATGCAGTTCCCAAAACCTCAGTTGTCAAATTCACGAGCCTTCCTGAAGGCTAGTGTCTGTTTCTGAGCTAAAAATAAGTTTACCACCCAGGGAACTTATTACCCATGTAGAACCTCCTGGGAGAAACTTCCAGAACAAGAATCTCAAAAAAGTTTTTTCTGAAAAGTTTTTGAGTTCCATACTGAGAAATAAAGAACCAAACTAAAATGCTTATTTACTAATAAGAATAAAGTCATTAAAATCATTTTTCTTTGGAAACTATTAAAAACAAATAGGCTCATCTTCCTCCTTCATGTCAGCACACCTCAGCCTACCTGCCTCACAAGGCTCAGCTCCCATGCCGCCTCTCCGGCCAAAGTCCATACTGGAAATTATTCTCTCTCTGCTCAGTAGAGTCCCAGAGCACTTAATCTCTAGGTCTTTTGTAGCAATGATTATGTTTTATATAAATACTGCAACCTCTGTGAGGACATAATACAATGCTTTGCACATAATAGACCTCAATAAATATTTGTCAACTAAATGAACTGTGAGGAAGCAGCTGGCCCTGGTACATACAGAAGCTCTTCCACAACCACAGACCGTGAAAGGAAGTGGAGTAGGGGGGAGGGGCGGGGAGTACCCACTTTCCTTCAACTTCCCCCAATACCACAAGTCAACTGCTATTAAAAAAAAAAAAAAAGCCTAAACCAAGAAATACAACTAGAAATGATTAAAAATAGAAACCTATAAGAGCAACATTTTATAAAGGAAACTAATTTCAAGTAAACAAAGGCTGGGTTAAAAAAAAAAAAAATGGCTCTGGGCACAATTCTACCCGTGCTAACAGCAGCATGCACATAAATGCCCTGAGAGAATTCTCGCCGGCATCCCTTTGCTTCCTCTGCTGGGATGCGTGACTGGACTCTGACTAGTGGAACCAATACAACACACCTGGTGAGTACCAAAATATACAACAGTTTGTCCAGACTGAATTGGTCACTGTTTTTCTTCTACATAATTAACTTTAAAGGCAGGCTAAAACTGCACAGCCACAGCATCACTGCAGAGGGCTTCTGCTGCACCTACCATACCCTTGGTCTATGGCAGACGGTAAGATGTTAGGGCTCCATAGCAGGACACAAAAGGCAGTTCCAGCTAAGAAGGAAGAGCCAGAAATCCTGGATGTCACCCTATCAAGGTGGCACCACAAACAACAACCTACACAAGGATTTGGTGACCGTGACTAACAATAAAAGAATATTAGATGCTGCGCACATCTCAGATATCCAGAGACACTGCAGGAGGGCTCCATGAAGTACAACAGGATTGAGCTTAGAAGAAACCAAATAGTCTAGGTTACTCATGACGTAAAAACCTAACATCAGGGCGCCTGGGTGGCTCAGTGGGTCGAGTGTTCAGCTCTTGGTTTCAGCTCAGGTCATGATCTCAGGGTCATGAGATTGAGCCTTGCATCGTGCTCCATGGTGAGTGTGAAGTCTGCTTAAGAGTCTCTCTCTGGTCCTCACACCCACTCACGCATGCTCTCTCTTAAATACAATTTAAAAACAAAAACCCTAACATTTTCAATAGAACCAATGTCAAATCAATTAACAAAATTATTTTAGAATACTCTCACTTAAATAAGTCAGGCAGAGAAAGACAGATATCATAGGTTTTCACTCATATGTGGAACATGAGAAACTTAACAGAGGACCATAGGGAGGGGAAGGGGAAAAAATAGTTAAGGAGAGGGAGGGAGGCAAACCATAAGAGACTCTTAAATACTGAGAACAAACTGAGGGCTGATGGGGGTGGGAGGGAGGGGAAGGGGTGCTGGGCATGGAGGAGGGCACTTGTGGGGATGAGCAAGGGATGTTATAGGGAAACCAACTTGACAATAAACTATAATAGAAAAATTAAAAAAAAAAATGAGTTGTTCCAACTGAAGGATTAACAATTCAAGATAGGCTTATGTTCATTTGCATATGTTTAATGATTATGGAAGAAAATAAATTCATTTTTTCCTACACTGAAAAGTAAATATAATACTTTCACTTTTACCAAACTATAACTGACATTAATCTGGATCATAAGATTGTAACTTCTTTTAACAGACACCTGTTTTGCCCGTCCAGTATCTGTCCTCATTATTTCTGATGCACCTGGGGAACAACTCACCCTGATCATAAAAAAGTGGCTTCTATGGGACTGACCCTACTCTGCTCCAGAGCTGGGCACATAACGTAGGCACGATATCTCCTTGACTACAGTGATTGGTTCAGGAACATACATATCTATGTGCCAAGCCTACAGAATCAAACTCAAACCTGAAACTTTTGTAGGAAAGAGAAGTTCTTTCCACTGGATTCAGTGAGAAAGAAGAACAATAAACAGTTGATGCCCCAGATGGATGTGGCCTGCCTAAAAAGAAGCCAGCACAGAAAAAAAGCCTAGTCAAGAGACAGAGGCAAGTTCTAATGACAGTGTCTAAACCCTATATCCAGTCATGATTGAAGCAAAATCTTTCCCAGGATTTTTTTTTTTAAGTTTATTTATTTTAAGAGGAGGAGGGCAGGGGGAAGAATACAAGTGGGAGAGGGGCAGAGAGAGTGAGAGAGAGAAAGAATCCCAAGCAGGCTCTACGCTCTACCCTGAGCCCAACTTGGGGCTCAATCTCACAATCCTGAGATCATGACAAAAGCTGAGATCAAGAGTCAGATGTTTAACCAACTAAGCCACCTAGGTACCCCTTTTCCAGGACTTTTAAGTTATGTAGGCCAATACATTCCATTTTAATCACACCAATTTAGTTTGGCTTGCAGTCACGTGCATCCCCAAGAGTCTTATCTGATCATCTTTCAATAAAAGCTTACATTAGTATTCATAAAGCATTCAATTGCTAACTCCAGGTACATTGAAGCAATTATTTTTAGGTCAAATAACGGTGAAGAAACAAAATGGAGCAGGTGTAGGATATAGTTGCTGAGGACAGGCCACCCTAAAATGTGCCACAATGGCATAATCAGTATTACTTCAAAGTAAAGCTACTTAGGAAACAGCCTGTGCAATAAAGACACTCTGACCCTCCTCTGTCTCCCTGAAAGCAAGAAATAAATGTCCCATGTGAAAGGTGTCCTCCCTACACCAGGAGGTAGACATGCCTTCATCACCAGAGATAGGAAATTTAGAGCCGAGAAGACTATATAAACAAACCTGGTTACTTTTTATTAATTTACTATGTTAGACAAATTCTGTTTAGAATTCCTTCCTAATTGAAGCTCCCAAACAAGTTTTATCCTGTCAGTTCATCACAGACAAACATATTGTCTCTGTCTAAAATATATAAAACTCACCTTCCTCGGTCATTTCTTTGGGTCTCAGTTTCATTATTGGGCCTCCATGAACATATAATTAAACTTTGGTGGTTTTTTCCTCCTGTTACTCTGTCTCGTGTCAATTTAATTCTTAGACCAACAGGAAGAATCTCTATGGGTAGAAGGAAATTTTTCCTCCCCTACAAGGACTATAGGAAAAATCGAATGGGACTTTATCCCAACCTTAGGTTTTGAGTGTTGGATTATGTTGTATTTGATCCCCATCATAAGAAATCCAGGGGATCTTTCCATGAAGAATCGTAAGAAAGGTGGACCTGTGAGTTTCTATCCTGAAACCCAAAAGTCTACTGCAATGCTACGTGACAAAAAGATTCTACAAGAAAGATTTTAAAAAGTGGTTATGAAACTATTGTGGCAGTACACATTAAATGACAGACTTAAGGGTCGCCTGGGTGGCTCAGTCGGTTGAGCGTCCGACTTTGCCTCATGTCATGATCTCTCGGTCCATGGGTTCGAGCCCCGCATCAGGCTCTGTGCTGACAGCTCAGAGCCTGGAGCCTGTTTCAGATTCTGTGTCTCCCTCTCTCTGCCCCTCCCCAGCTCGTGCTCTGTCTCTCTCTATCTCAAAAATAAATAAATGTTAAAAAATTTTTTTTAAATAACTGACTTAATGTTTAGTTGTTGATACATTTATTTACTGAGTGCCTACTCTGTGTCAGAGATGCTATTAGTTTAATACAATGCAAAATAAAAATGTTTAAAACCCCTGTTGGGTTATTTCACTTACACTCCACTCAGTACATTAATAGACTGGGTCTTCAATCCATATCCGGTCTCCTTTAAGTTAGCAACAATTCCTAAGACATCAATACTGGAACCTTTGGACCCAAAGTTTTTTTCACTGTACATGATCATGTGAGCATTTGAAAAATCCTATTAAGAAAAAAAAACCAAAATTCAAAGGTTAGCCATTTATTATTCAAAAAAGATCAAGTGTTAGCCATTAGCTTTCTTTTAACTTACACCTAATATAGGTCGTAAAGACTGAAGGTCTCCATTGTAACCTCCCCAATCTTTCCAGTCCTTGTACTCTCCTTCTTCAAGCAAATACTGATGACCTGTAAATCCAGGCTTCTCATAAGCAACCCAACTGCAACAGAAAAAACATGGAGGAGCAGTAATCCTCATCAGTGTTGACATTTTTGCTGTGTATATACCAGTTTCATTCACAAATACTAACAGTTATGAATCTACACAGACTCATGCCTTATGACTATTGGAATTCTCGTCTAAAATTTAAGTGCCTACATGTACTCCAATGTTCATAGCAGCACTCTCAACAATAGCCAAAACATGGAAAGAGCCTAAGTGTCCATCAACGGACGAATGGATCTAGAAGATGTGGTTTATCTATATTATGGAATACTACATGGCAATGAGAAATATTTAAATCTGGCCATGTGTAGCAACAGGGATGGACCTTGAGGGTGTTATGCTGAGTAAAATAAGTCAGGCAGAGGAGGACAAATATCATATGTTTGCACGTATAGGAGGATTAGGAGGAACTTAACAGAGGACCAAGGGGGAGAAGAAGGGGGGAAATGCTGGGGAAAAGGGAGAGAGGCAAACCATGAGAGACTCTTGAATGCTGACAAAAACTGAGAACTGATGGATGTAGGGGGGAGGGAGGATGGGCATGGAGGAGGGCACTTGTGGGGATGAGCACTGGGTGTTATGTGGAAACTAATTTGACAATAAACTACTTGTAAAAAATAAATAAAATAAAATAAAATAAAATAAAATAAAATAAAATTTAAGTGCCTAATAGAATGGCCCCCTAAAAATAACCTAAGAAACATACATCAATGTTCTGTAAAGGAGTTTAGGGAGTGTGTGCATGTGTGTGTCTGTAATAAGAACAGACTCAAAAGAACTTAAGCAAATAAAACGGGGTAAACTTTCTTCAAAGAGTAATTAAAATATATTTTTTTGGCTATGTACAGGACACTTTAAGTGTATTACTTCTAAAGGAAATATGTAAGATACATAAAGTGCAAAATATCATAAAAATAGAAAGCGAACTAAAGTTCAATCGTTTGGAGCATAATATTAATAAGATGTAGATTTGGCCAATCTGGGCCAATTTATCAGCCTTGTTCAGCTGACTAACCCCAAACCAGCCCCTCTAACTGCTCTGTCAACTCCAGGTCACAGTGGACTGAGGAGAACATGTCTGAAGTTCACTCTACCACACTATCTGGAATGGTTGGGGGCAGGGCATGTGTACTACTTTACTAAAGGGATAAAGAAGAAACACCTCAGGTTCCTCCCATCTACTTACATTCCTCTCAGAACCTTCATCGACCCCACTGACATCAACGGCAAACTGTCATTTGTCGTTCCTTCTGTTTCACTTGCTTCCACCATAAAACTGCACATCTCTGTTTCTAGTTCCATACATTTTCCTTCAAAGAAAGGCTTTTCATAAATAACCACCTATAACAGAGATAAGATATACCAGTAAGTGAAAGAGGTTAAAGGTCTCAACAGCTAAACCGAACGTCCAGTCATTTAATATCACTAAGTCCAAGAACACAAAACTTTCTGATATTTTTTAAGTTAACTAAAGAACAGTATCTTGTAATTTTAAAACAGAATCTTTTTAATGTTTATTTCTTTTTGAGAGAGAAAGCATGAGCATGAGCAGGGGACAGGCAGAGAGAGAGGGAGACACAGCATCCAAAGCAGACTCCAGGCTCTGAGCTGTCAACACAGAGTCCGACATGGAGCTCAAACTCCTGAACCATGAGATCATGACCTGAGCCGAAGTCAAACGTTTAACTAACTGAACCCCCCAGGCACCCCTAAATTTTTTTCCTAATGTGGTACAGCCCAAAGCCAAAGTTCAAAAGACAGTTTATAAATAATTGGCTTAAAAAAATTGGTTTTTGTTCAATGTCTAGAACGGATATTTAGAATTTTGCTTAGGCCAAACTAAGGAACCAGAGGATCCCAAGTTGCTTTAAAAATGAAACATAGGGGCGCCTGGCTGACTCAGTCTGTAGAGCATGCGACACTTGATCTCAGGGTCATGAGTTCAAGCCCCGCATTGGGCATAGAGGCTACTTGGGCGGGGGAGGCGGAGTGGGGGGAAGAAACATAAATGTGCAAAGTAGATATAGCAGAAAGAGCATGTTAGAGTAGCAGAAAGGGAGAACCTATCTTGAAAACAAAGTTTTTTCCTGAGTAACTGGCAAGCAGCAGCAGGCCCTGCAATGAGTACACACAGACACAAGTTATACACTTAACTCAACAATGAACGTGTAAAGCCATGGCTACACATACTGTTAGTGAGTATGAGTGCTCGGGTCTGAGGGACGGCACGCATTAGCTGGGACAACTTCCTTTAGCTGCAGTTATGTTTATGGAGGCAGATATGCAAAACCACAGAAGTATCACCTTCATGGAGATGGAACAGGAATAAAATTTAAAATACATATATTTTTACCTTTGGATCTGTAGGGAATTCGACTTTACGTCCACCCTGAAAAGAAAAATAACATGGTAAGAAAACCGGTTTTTCACTAATAGATTACCATACATTGCCCACGGTAGTTTATGTAAAGCCATGGAACCTCCCAGTGTGAGTGCGTCTGGTTTCATCTATGTTTCTACAGTTCTGAAGTCACCGACCATGGAGACAGATGAAGAATGAGGAAGACAGTGTAGAGCAGAGGTGGTCTATAAGCTGAATCTGCAGGTTAGGTATGTTTTTGTTAATCCAATTAGCTATGTTGCTTATTTGTTTTTAATTCAGAAAATGTCTCATAAAAATCAATATTTCTCATTTCTCTTAAAAAGTAGTCCTGGAGCGCCTGGGTGGCTCAGTTGGCTAGAGTATCTGACTCCTGATTTTAGCTTGGGTCAGCTCGGGTCAAGGTCTCACAGTTTGTGAGACTGGGTCTCCGCTTGGGATTCTCTCCCTCTTTTTCAAAATAACTAATAAACATTAAAGAAAAAAAAAGATCGAGAAGTAATCTTGGAAAATGAAAGAAAAAAAAAGTGGTACTAAGATGTGACATGTCTAGACGCAAATTCTCACAGGCAGCACCCCTCACCGTGTGCACTTACTGACTCTCCACTGGGCTCTTCCTCTAGCCAGGACTTGAGCCTGGTTTGTCCGTCTCCACCACTCAGCTCAACTCCCTGCCACCCTCACTCATGTCTGTTCACTGCCTGGCCCCTGGAGGCGTTTGATTTTGCAACCCATGGCTTACAAAACTGTTGAGTTCACACAAGTTCACAACAGGCTCTGCAGGACTCTTGAAATAATTAGATGAACTGTAGACAGAATTTAAAATAGCCCAAAGGACAGGTCTATGGGGAGTTGTTATAATTTTATAATAAAAAGTTGTTGTAAATAACCAAAAACTCCCTAAAAATAAGCCACAGGAAAAGGTATTCCACAGAAATAACAAACAGGGTAGGGGTTAAAATCAGCAGTGGGAAAGTCAGGAGGATATTTTCCATGAATTAGAACAACTTTTTTTTGTATTTGTTTTTAAGTTTTTATCTGTTTATTTTGAGAGAGAGAGAGTGTGTGTGTGTGATGGAGGGGCAGAGAGAGAGACGGGGGTGTAGAGAGGGAGGGAGAGAGAGGGAGAGAGGAGAGAGAGGGAGAGAGG
>NW_024080755.1:3583311-3616677 GCF_003009895.1 Hyaena hyaena | reverse complement strand
AAATTAGTGTTTTCATTTTCTTTAATTAAATACCCAGTAGTGGATTCGCTACATCATAACATAATTCTCTTTTTAAATTTTTTTAAAATTTTTTTATAGTTTATTTATTTTTGACACAGAGACAGAGCATGAGTGGGGGAAGGGCAGAGAGAGGGGGAGACACAGAATTCGAAACAAGCTCCAGGCTCTGAGCTGTCAGCACAGAGCCTGATGTGGAGCTCGAACCCACCAACCATGAGATCTGACCCAAGCCGAAGTCAGACATTTAACCGACTGAGCCACCCAGGCACCCCTCTTTTTAATTTTTTGAGGAACTTCCATATTGTTTCCAAAGTGGCTGTACCAGCTTGCATTTTCACTAACAGTGCACGAGAATTCCTTTTCCTCCACACCCCCCCCACACACCTGTTTCTTGTGTTTTCAATTTTAGCCACTCTGACAGGTGTGAAGTGATATCTCACTGTGGTTGTGATTTGTATTTCCCTGATGATTAGTGATATTGAGCTCCTTTTCACATATCTGTTGGCTGTCTGTAGGTCTTTGGGAAAATGTCTATTTATGTCTTCTGCCTATTCTTCTATTGAATTATTTGTTTTTTTGGTGTTGAGTTGTATAATTTCCTTATCTATTTTGGATATTAACCCCTTACTGGATGTATCATTTGCAAATAACTTTTCCCATTTGGTGGGTTATCTTTTTGTTTTGTTATTTCCTTTGCTGAACAAAAGCTTTTTATTTTGTGTAGTCCCAGTAGTTTAATTTTGCTTTTGTTTCCCTTGCCAAAGGAGACATATGTAGAAAGATGTTGCTATGGACAATGTCAAAGAGATTACTCCCTGTGTTTTCCTCTAGGAATTTTATAGTTTCAGGGCTCACATTTAGGTCTTTAATCCATTTTGAATTTATTTTTGTGTTTAGCATAAGAAAGTGGTCCAATCTCATAATTTCACATATAGCTGTTCAGTTTTCCAAACACCATTTTTTGAAGAGATTGTCTATTTCCCCTTCTATATTCTTGCCTCCTATGTCATAAATTAATTGACCATATAATTGTAGGCTTATTTTTGAGCTCTCTATTCTGTTCCATTGATCTACATGTCTATTTTTGTGGCGTACTGTTAAGTCTGACTTTTTAAACAAATTACATGCTTACAAACTAGAAGTCTAATTTTCTTTTTTCCCCCTTTCTTTCAAAGCCTGTTTATTTATTTTGAGAGAAAGAAAGAGAAACAGAACAAAGGGTGAGAGGATCCCAAGCAGGCTCCACACTGTCAGTGCAAAGTCAGATGAGGGACTCAAACTAACAAACCTGAGTTTAAAATCAAGTCGCTCAACCGAATGAGCCACCCAGACTCCCCGAAAGGCCTAATTTTCTTCAATTAATTTTTAAATAAGTCCTAAGATACAAGCATAGAATATCAAAATAAATTCAGTAATCAAAGTTCACTGAAATAAGTGAGAGGACGGCTTATCATCAGCTCAGGTCATGATCTCATGGTTCATGAGTCCAGTCCCACATCAGGTAAGCTTGAGCCCTGATTTAGGTAAACACAAGCCCCACTTCAGGTGGGCCCCGTCTGTCTCTCTCTCCCTTTCTCTCTCTCTGCTCCTCATGGGATTTTCTCTCTCTCTCTCTTCCTCTCTCTCTGTCCCTCACTCGCGCCCTCTCGAAAGAAAGAAAGAAAGAAAGAAAGAAAGAAAGAAAGAAAGAAAGAAAGAAAAGAAGGAATAAGCCAGAGATTATCTGATTACAAATCATGGTATAAAATTAATCCAGCAACAAGAACACTAAAACCTGTCAAAAACCAAATCATTGTAGAGATAGACTTACCTGGCAGCAAACACAAAGAGCAAATAATATTTGAGCACACATGACCCAATAATTATGTCCTAGGCCCAAAGACCCCATGGAATGGCTACCAAGCGAGAGTCTTCAAAAATTATTTTGGTAGAATCTTTCAAAGGATGTCAAAGAATGAGATTGATCAGTTAAAATCCAAATCTAGAATGCTGAATTTATTACGTACTTAAGAAGGGAGCGTTATGCTAGACATATGAGACTTTACTGAGCAAAGCTACCTGCCGATCTGCTACAGAGTTTGGGGAGATGCAACAGTGGGAAGATGTCAACCTTAGAAACGTGTCCTGGTTCCAGATGCTGGAGTGGGTTGACATCACTCTAAGAAGTCTGCTCATTGGGGTGCGTCCACTCCCAAATGATTGACTTTCATAGCATAAGGTTGTCACTGATTGGCTGGTTTTCAGAGATATGTTCACTGAAGTGAGTTGTTGTTGATTGATTTAAAGCCAGTTCTGGTGTTTCCTGGTTACCATGGCTATAAAACCATCAGCCCCTTTTTGAGAGTATGAGGACTTTTCATTCTCAGTCTCTGCCACAACCTTTGGATTAGATTCACAAAGAATGAAGGGGAATCATATTACTAACTCCACATAGATTATACCCGTGTCTTCTCTTCATCTCTGTGGCCACTATTTCCAAGGGACATGAAACAGACCAGGCTGGATTGCTTTCCTCACAACCATGTTTGGTTTATAGCTTCCTGTGATCTCCAGGTGATTGCATACTGATTAATAAGTTCATTCTGATTTTTTTTTTGTCCCAGGCACAACTGATGAAAATATAGGTAGCTTTCTGGACTCATCCTTTGCCTTCCTTTATCAAGGGAAAAGTTTTTAACTTTTTCAGTCCTTATGGACTCCCCTGCTCTCCTTGGCTTCTTCTAAGTAGTGGCTAGTGCATTTGCATTTGGGGGCTAAATCAATGAATGTAAAAGTCTACCAATTCTGCTGCTGTGAATATGCCCAACTTTTCAAAATGGTGGCCTGTGGGGTAGGAAACAGGACATATTCAGGCAAAATAACTTACACGCACGGCTACATGCTTTCAATGCCAACAGAGTTGTGGAGACATTAAGTACTAAAGGGGTTCAGAGTTAAGAGTGACACTGCCCTAGGTAAGGCTTCACAGAGGAGGTGGGATTTAACCTGGTTCCGCCAAATCCCCTAGTATATTAATAGGCAGAGAAGAAAAGACATCAAATATGGACACCATAACATTCTTAGAAGTCAAGGTGGGAATGTATTTGCTATATTTAAAGGTAACACGGAGCTGTTCTGCTTCCAGTTGCTATGGAGAAAGTCACAAGAGATCTACTTTTTGTCTATCAACCAAACAAGATGGATAAGGTATCAACACATAGTGAATTAGACTTTAACTCTAGATAATGACCAGCCCTTCAGATGAGAAAGAAACCGGTGGCTGCTCTCCTCCCCGGCTGAGCAACAAGAGAAAGATGAATCCTACCAGGGTGGGAAAAAGAGCCAAACTTTGAATGAACTCCGAACAGGTGTGTGTGAACTGGAATGAAAGATTCAAATTCCAGGAGTCCTAGCCCTAGAACAGGTGTGCATCTACCTGCCCGTTCTTTTTGCACGGGTCTTCACTGAGTGTTCAAGGCAGAATACTGAAAGCGAGGGGCAGAACAGAATTGAAAGTTATTTCCCTCAAGGCACACAGGACCTCCTTCTGCAAGACAGCCAAACCCTGAAAGGTGAGAAGGGCGGGTGGCAGACAAAAAGCAGTTGAAGACCCAAATGCTTGCAGCTGGAAAGAGCAGGAGACGAAGAAGAACTGAGCATTTCAGAAAGCAGAGAGAAATCTCCCTTGCTGTAAATGCCTAGGGCAGTATTGGAGAACAAAGCAGGCTGTCTGGAAACACTGGAGTGGACTATAAAATGGAGAGAGTGCTCCAACCATTCGTAAAGTGAGCAATTCAGCTATAGTGAACAAAGAGATCTCTGGATCTCAGCAGAGATCCACCCCCAAGCCCCAGAAAAGAGAATGCCCTAGTCCTGCTCTCAAAATATTTGAAACAAGTGGTGAACCAAATCAAAGTTGCAGAAAAGCCCAGACCTGGTTCAAGCACAGGTAAGATTGACTCAACCATCCCACTCCAGCAGCATGAAACAAGAAAGTCATGCCCTGTTCTGGGGATAAACTTTATTTACTTTGGTCTCTACTATTCCTTTATCATACATCATAAAATTATAATACACACAGGGAAGCAAGAAAATGTGATCCATAAACAAGAGAAGAAATAGACATCGAGAGATAACCTAGGATTTGAAATTGTCAGACATAAACTTTAAAATAACTATGTTATGGGCTCCTGGGTGGCTCCACAGTTACGTGTCTGACTTCAGCTCAGGTCATGACCTCATGGTTCATGGGTTTTGTTTGAGCCCCATGCCAGGCTCTATGCTGACAGTTCAGAGCTTGGAGCCTGCTTTGGATTCTGTATCTCCCTCTCTCTCTGTCCCTCCCCAACTTGCACTCTGTCTCTATCTCTCAAAAATAATAAATAAACATTTTAAAAAACTAAGATAACTATGTTACAGATGTCAAAGGATCCAGGTAAACATCCTACAAATATCCTTAAATTCTCATCATCTTTCACTAATGGTTTTTCTCCCCTTTAATGTAGGTTAGTTTCTTTATTTTATGTATTTGAAGATTAATTTTAAAGAGCAAAGATTTCTAAGAAGCCAAGGAAAATTATGTATGCTAGATCTAAATTATGTTAGGATACAAGTTAGAAAGTTCTACAAGCTTCAAATTAAAAACTACATTTGGATCATAATGCATCTATATCTGAGTATAATGAAACAAATATATACCCAACCCATAATCCTTTTATCCTGCATTTAGAAGGAGTTGGTGGCTCATGTCTTATTACATAAAGTAGCTCATAACTCTTTTTAATAACTCTTATTAATTCTGTGAATGATATACTGGCAGCCACATAACCCATAGTTATCACTTGAAGACATTTAAACAAATAAGTTTACATGTAAATGCTATTACATGTAAATGCTTTTTCATGTAAATGCTTTTTCTGCTTTGTTAACTCATACACAAAAAAATGCTCTCCACTGGATTTTACTTTCTTTTTTAATATTTATTGATTTGGAGAGAACACAAGTGGGGGAGGGGCAAAGACAGAGGGGGTCAAAGGATCTGAAGCAGGCTCTGTACTGCAGGCTGACAGCAGAGAGCCCACCGTGGGGCTTGAATTCATGAACCATGAGATCATGACCTGAGCTAAAGTCAGATGCTCAACGAACTGAGCCAGCTGGCTGCCCCCACTGGATTTTACTTTTTAATCAAGAATAAATTAGGGTGCAAGACCTTCAACCTTTGTCCTGTTTTTTTACAGAAGAAAATCACACCTTTGCAATACTTAGACTCACTGACTATAACAAAGATTAATTAACTGACACCATCAAATGAAGACCGTGTTTCACTTCATTAAACTCCAAACTTACCGATGGTAATATTCCAGGCCAATGATTCTTAGGTCTTCCTCACCTAAAGGCCTTTGGAAGCTTTATAACATACCAACCTCATGATCAATCATATTTTTCTTCCAGAATTCACAAAGACAGGTTATATTTCATTTCACATCATCTTTGCATCTATCATCCCTAAAAGGAATTCTTTGCTTTTTATTCATCTTTTAAAAGAGGGGGGGTGGGAAATAAACACACAGCAAAAATTTCAAAGCTGTTTTAGGAGCCCAAACTAAAAGGCTCCTACCAAGGAGCCTTGGTATTTTATTAATTACTGTTAAAATTTTTCCAATAAGTTCATAATTATAATAAAAAGGGAGTAGGAAGAAAACTCCAAATAGCTCAAAAAATAAGTTGGCTTTTAAAATGATTTATAAAATCAAACCAATTTTGCTGACCATTCCCAGACTTCTTAGGGTCATGAAATGTCTTTTATTATTCCTTTGTTTCATGCCCTAAATCAGACCTCTCTTCTTATTCTGCTTCATGAATGTAGCTCCTGGCCAACTGGGGCCGCCACTTGCTGAGAAAGCACTTTCCCTCCAGCCAGAGATACACTCATCCTAACAGCTTCCATTGGGTGACCATTGGTATCCTTTGTACAGGAAAGAATAGGGAAGTCAACAGTCTCCAAATCATCTTCCCTACTACTGTCTGTCTCTCTGGGCTGCCGCTTGGTAAGAATATCCCACATTCAATAGAGTGACATAAATTTCTCTTGGACCTTGTGAAAATCAAAGCTCATGGAAACCCCAGACGGGCTCCAGAAATGACCTGGGGTGGAGTGGGGGAGAGGAAAGGAGGGCCTTGCAGAGAGAATGGAGATCAAGACTGAGATAAGCCAGACAGCACAAGAAAGATAAATGGCCTTCTCATTAAAATCACACCCCCTAAAATATTTTGAAATCTAAATTATAAGTTGGCATATTCTTAGAAAAGGGAGGTTTACTTACCTTTTTCCCCATTTCAAGATCTTTACCTACTGTCCATATTATTCACAGGAACCATAATCACAACATGCTTTTAAGAGAGGGCTAAGCTGGGTTATCTGCTGCTCAAGGTCAAATACTTCCTTCTCCTCCTCTCAAGAGGCAACATTTCTTCAACATTTCACGTTTTATTCTACCTGAGAAAGAGAAGGGACTAACGCTACTCAGGTAGGTCCACACACTAAAAGTCTGAGCCTGTCCTGAGTTCCATAATCCCTGAGAGGCTGACCAAAAATGTCCCTTTGTGTCCACACATTTGCCACTGGGTGAATATTCTGCCCCTTGTCCTCCTATGTCCACCCAACTCATCATGAGACCCATCACGTGGTCCAGAGCATGCTAGATGGCCTTCTGTCCACCCCACTGCCTTTCCCGTGCTGTAGAAATGCCACTGCCATAACTGAAGACTCTTTCTTGGTTCCAACTTGCAAAGGAAGGGTTTCGGGTAAGGAAGGACAGAGAAAAGGAGAGAATGCACAAATGCAGCGGGCAATCGACTGGGCCTGAGATTAGAACTAGGTACAGAATCTTCTACTTTCATGCTGCTTTTGCAGTTAAGAATCTGGGTAGCTTGCTTGGAACTCAGAGTTCAGAGGATGGGCCTTATAGCAGTTAAAATGAGGGTACTGGACCCGAGTCTCTGTCCAGGGCTAATATTTCAACATTCTAGAATGTTCTTCTCTACATACCCTAGCTCCAAGGTTGGCATTTAGTATATGGTTGCCAGATTTAACAAATAAAACTCCAGTATACCCCAGTTAAGTTTGACTTGCAGATAAGTGACAGGTTTGGTTTTGGTTTTGGTTTTGTTTTAGTATAAATATATCCCACGTACAGGCTATCATTTGGAAACTGTTACATGATTGAAAATGCATCAAGTACCTTTTCAACAATAGACACAAAACTCTGTCTTTGGAGGGGAGTTGAGAATCAGAGGTGACAAGGAGAATTACTTTTCACTGCTGATTTTTCATCTATACCTTTTGGATTTTTTTTAAACAATGTGCATGTATAACCTACATAATTTTTTCATTTAAACAAAATTGAGTCCAAAATAAAGATTGTTACAATGTGCCATTTTGATAAATAGATTCTCATCAACCTTAGTGCTTTGTCAATAACCATAGCAATACCAATTATTATCACTATGTTTTCATTTCTTTTTGTTGAGGGTGCATTCTCTTTCCAGAGCCTGGTTCTCAGTTACTCACAGACTGTTAACAAACGGTCTCACTTTCCCATTTGAGGACCCTAACAAGTTAGAGAAGAAGAAAATGCCCATGGAGCCTGAGAAGCCACATTTTTCATGAACTCCCCTATTTTTCCTGTGGCAGAAAGCAGGTACGACTTGGACAGAAACTTACCCCAGGTAGTACTCAGTCCCCTGTACAGGCCTTCAGCCTCCAAGGCAGAAGCACAATCCTCTCCACTGCATTTTCAACCCCACTGGCCAGAGCCTTCGATCTGACTCTCCTGACTCAAGGGGGTCTTGTCGGTGGCTCCAAATGTCCGATGTCACACCCACCCCTCCCTCCGTCCTAAAGGCCATGGTGCAAGACCCAGGGACTCAGCCCCATACAGTCAGAGGAAAGAGAGATTTTCATGAAAAGTAACACTATGGTGACAAAGTGAACCCTTAGTGATAGTTACCCGCAGACATGTTGGGAGAAATAATCACCTTTTTAAAAAATTCTCTGCTTGCAACCCATTCCTCATAATTTTTGCAAAGTCCCACTCTCATCCCTAAAACCCAGATTGCCGGCATTGCAAGGGAAGGAGCTGAAGGGAGCCGAGCATCCGTTAAGGCACGTAGGTGGGTGTTGCTGGAGCGGCCTGTGGTCCATGTGTGTGCACTGCTCGGGGCTGGCACCTTCCACCCACCATTCCTTCGCAGGCCAGGCAGCCCTCCAGGCCCTGAGAGATGCCACCCCACAAGGGGGCACCACAAGCAAGCTTCCTCCACAGTGAGTTCATAAAAATTAAATCCCATTGAGGCACCTGGGTGGCTCAGTAGGTTAAGCTTCCCAGACTCCGGCCACAATTTCACCATTTGTGAGTTCAAGCCCCACTTCCGACTCTGTGCTGACAGCCCAGAACCTGCTTGGGATTCTCTGTCTCCCTCGATTCTCTGCCACTCCCACACTCTCTCTCAAAAGTAAATAAACATTTTTAAAATAATTAAATCCCACAGGGGTTCCTGGGTGTCTCAGTCAGTTGAGCAGCTGACTTTGGCTTAGGTTATGATCTTGAGTTTGTGGGTTTGAGCCCCACATTAGGCTCTGTGCTTACAGCTCAAAGCCTTAAGCCTGCTTTGGATTCTGTGTCTCCCTCTCTCTCTGCCCCTCCCCTACTAGCGCTCTGTCTCTCAAAACAACAAAATAAAACGTTTAAAAAAATTAATAATTAAATCCCATTCATAAAAAAGGAAATGTCCAATGGCCACAAAAACACCAAATGGCAAAATGACAGGGAGTTTTTGTGTGCGTTGTTTACAATTTAGAATACAGAGCGTGCAGAGAGAATAGAAGAAGAAAGCTAGCACCTTCTCCAGGGACAACTGAAATCATGTGAAAAGCACAGAAACATGGACCAGACTATTGTCCATCAGTATCCAGGTCAATCATACGATGTCGGAGGTGTCACTGGTTTCTCTCCCTGCTCTGCCACCACATCCTTGGGAGATGTTGAGGTCACATAGGGAAGAGGAACTTATGTCTGTGTGTAAAATCATGACCCTCCCATGTTCTGTTCTCCTCCCCTTGCTCTACGGTTTTCATAGTACTTGCCATATCACACGATCATTTGTCCTGTCTGATCCTCCCCCCCCACCCCCCGCCCCAGGGCACTGTTAAATCCCAGGAAACTAAAAGCTTTGTTTTGTTCACTTCAAAATCTCCAATTGCTACCACAGAGGTCATCCAGAAATATGTGTTGAATAAATGGATTCACGCTTTCAACCACTGAGCACCCATCAGACCCTTGGGGATTTTGCTGAGTGATCTGTGCACAACTGATGAACGGATAAACAGAATATGGTACATCCATACAACAGAATAATTTTTTGGCCTTAAAAAAGGATAAAGTAGTGATCCATGTTACAACACAGATGGGCCTTAAAAATATAGTGCAAAGGTAAAGAAGCCCATCACAAAAGGCCACATATCATATGATTCCATTTGAAGGAGTTGCCCAGAATAAGCATAAAGACAGAAAGTAGGTTAGATGCATGGTTGCCAGGTGTGGGCAGACTGGGCCTTTGTAGGCTGATGAAAATGCTCTAAAATTGATTGTGATAATGCTTGCACACCTTTGCGAACAGACTAAAACCCACTGAGTTGTACATTTTAAATGGGTGAATCATACAATATGTGAATTGTATCTCTACCAAGGTGTTATAAAAATAACAATAGATCTGACCTCAGCATCCCACCAAAATCCATACCCCTGACTTCTTTGTACCTCACCTCCCATCCGATTACCTTTTCTAGGAAAACTATCCTAACAGAAATGCTAACGCCAACACCTTTCTTCAATCACTCTCATGTTTTTCTAATAAATCCCAAGAAGCATGAGACAGTCCCATCCGGGGCTCATGGCCTCAAGCGAGGCACTGTGTCCTCAGCATCCCCTTCTCTCACTTGTAGGACAGGAGCTGGGCCAACATCTCCAAAGTAAGGGTAATATGTTTTTATACCCAAAGTTTATACCCAACTGTCACAGAAGAAATGCAGAACATAAGATTTAATACTCTTGGAAATCTAGAATTTTCTGGCCAGGAAAGAGTTATAATTGTAGCATACAGAAAGTTTAATTTGATTTCTTTGTTTTAATGTTTATTTATTTTGAGAGGGAGAGAGAGAGCAGGGAAGGGGCAAAGAGAGAGGGAGAGAGAATCCCAAGCAGACTCCACACTGTCAGCACAGAGCCCAACGCAGGGCTCAAACCCACAAACTGTGAGGTCATGACCTGAGCCAAAACCAAGAGTCAGACGCTTAACCAACTGAGCCACTCTGGTGCCCTTGATTTGATTTTTAGCCCAATTAACGACCAACTGATGAGATGTTGTCTACTGTCACATTGCTAGCTAAGTTTCCAAAAGCAATAAAGTAACACTACCACATCCATTCTTTCTTAATACAGAGTAATTCTTAAACTTATGCCCCTGATAGACTTTCTTATTCTCTGCACCCTTCAATCCCTCTGTAACATTTTTAAACATTAACCCAAGTTCCAAACAATGCAGAATAACAGCTCTGCCTTACCCCCTTCTCCTTACTCTTCTAGCATGATCTACAGACACGGGTCACCCTCGTCTCTCCCGACAGGACAGGACAACGCCCTCCCAGAGTCCCAAGCACTCTGAACTCTCAGAACATCTTTGGGTCAAAATGCAAAGAACAGCATGTTTGCCTCTTGTCAAACAATAGCTTCTGGGAGTCTTCTTGGAAATGCAAAGAAAGAAAGTGGCTGCACAATGGAAATATTGATTTCTATAACAAGATTATTCAGCTCTATTGACTTGCAGAAATCTAGAGTCTTTAGTACCAAAAGGAAAAAAAAACTATTTTGCTTTGTTTTCCCCATTTTTGCGGGAATAGTCTATTTCTTTTTCCATAGGCAAGGAAAGTATTAACAATGAAAAATTGGGGGAGACATCAGTTCCGAAAGATTCCCATTGGTCTCTTGGTAGGATCCGAAGACCATATCAAGTCTCACCTGTGACGATAGGATCCCAGAAAGTAGTGATCGTGTCTCAGTGCAAACATCCCCAAGGGCCCCCGATGCACTCAGCTCTGTCCTGGGCACTGGAGACACCACTTGCTCAGAACTCTGTGCTGCTCCACTCACGTTCACGTGAATGCTAAGCTATGGCTTATGACACATCCATGACATAGCAGTAGAGCAGGCTTTCTCAGCCTCAGCTTTGCTGATGCTCTGGGCCGGGTAAGTCTTTGTTGTTGAGTCTGTCCTGAGCATTGTAGAATGTTTACCAGCATCCTTGACTCTTACCCACTAAATGCCATTAGTGCCTCCCCAGTTATGACAACTGAAAACGTCTCCCAAAATTGCCACTGTCCCCGAGGGAGCCAAATCACATTGCATTAGAACTATAATAAGGGTAAATGCAAAGTTCTGGAAGGGTTTAAAGTAGTTAAGTTCAAGAGTAGGGGGAAAGCAACATACTCCCCTGTAATCTTACTCAGGGGCCCCCAGAGGACAAATGGGGATTGATAAAAGCTGTTTCTCGCTGATTCAAAGACAGAACAGCAAAGGAAAAAACAAGTAGTATCCTGAAGAGCCACTGGAACATCAGGGAATTTTTAACAAGCTACTGAGGGCAGTCGGGACAGGAAAGCCTTAGAGCATTTTAGAGGTGCAAAGTCGGTTGACTGATTTGGCCTAGCTTCCACTGGGTGCCAGGAATGCCATCATTCCCCCCACATATTGGCACCTGAGCCAGGTAACTGTTAGGCTTTCCTCTAATTACAAGTCTCTATACCATGACACGTTGCACCTTATCCAAACCAAGCCAGGGTACGCCTGCAGGCAGGAAGGAGCCAGGTTCAAGACGTTCAGTCCACACTGCCTGCGTGAAGACAAAGGTGCTTTCAGAGGTCAGTACCAAGGGATGGAATGGACAGGGCAGAACCTCAGAAAATACTAGCCTGTATGTGCAGTGCCCAGGGCCTCTAACAGCAAATGTTATGTTCGAATCTACATTTGGTGCCTTCGATCTTTTCCTCACCACTTAAACGGAACCACCAAAGGAGGGGGTCCAGGCATCAACGTTCAACTCACAAAAGAAATCATAAGAAGCAAGGTAAGCACCTGCTCTCCTTTTCCCAGAACGGCCTCCTGGGATTGGGGGGGAGAGTGGCTGAACAAACATTCCATGCACAAAGGCCTGTGTTGTATTAGAAGGGAGTTTTAATTCATTCTTATGAACATGCAAGATGTACATCTCTGATCTCCAGAGTAATAAAATGAGGCGGTGAATGATAAAAGCATAATTTAGCCAGCTCAGCGAATGAATAATCATTGCAAATGAAGTAGTCACACCAGGTAATTAAATAAATTTGTCTCATAGACATGATTCACCAATTCTCCACTGACAAAGTTGCCTTCCTAGATTTAACTTTCACTCTTGGGCCTTCTTTGGATGTTCAAGTTACTTCTTAGCTTCTTAGTCTCTGGTAGCCAAACTAAATATTTCACTAACAATCAATCATTCAGCAAATATCAGAGCTCCAGAGATGTGTTCGGCTTGAAAAAATCGATAAAAGAGACAGGTTCTTGTCCTCGTGATGTTGCAAGTCCAGAAGGAAAGTCCATCATTAAATGATCAGCAGTGTGTTGGGAGCAGTGACAAAAAGAAGAGATTGCTATCAGAACATCAATCCAGGAGACCTCATTTAGTCTGAGGAAGTAAGAAGGCTTCGCTGAAGATGTGAGACCTAAGGATAAGCAGCTGTTCGCTGAACAAAGGCAAGGGAGAAGCTGATCCCAAGTGCAGATGGAAATATGGACCAAGGCCCCAGAGGTGAAGAAAGCATGGCACATATGAGGAGATGAGAAAAGTCCAAAATTGCCAAAGTGATGAGAACGTACAAGAGCAAGGCATGAGATGAGGCCAGAGAAGTGGACAAAATCTACATCATATCAGGCCTTCCTTAGTATGGGGCCTTTGAGGGCAAAATCTCCAGCCCCAAGAAGTTCACAGGCCATGGGGCGCCTGGGTGGCTTAGTCGGTTAAGCGACTTTCGCTTAGGTCATGATCTTGCAGTTTGTGGGTTCGAGCCCCGCGTCGGGCTCTGTGCTGACTGCCAGCTCAGAGCCTGGAGCCTGTTTCAGTCTGTGACTCCCTCTCTCTCTGATCCTCCCCTGCTCACGCTATCTCTCTCTCTCCTAGAAATAAATTAAAAAAAAAAAAAAAAAAAAGAAGTTCACAGGCCAGTGGGAAAGACAGAGACCAACCATTATGATGCAATAAGATGAAGACATAATAGGAACACCAGGGAAAGAAGAATAAGTTGGCCTGCTTGGGCCAGAATAATGGGAGGAGATAACACCTGAGTTGGGTCTTGAAGGATGGGCACAGGTTTCTAGGTGGTGAGATGAAAGGGAAAGGAAAGACATTCCAGGCAAAAGGGAAACTGAGTGCAAAGTCATGGAAGACATGCCTGGGCAATATGAATGGCTAGGTGTGACTAAGGAGATGGTGAAATTGTGTGAAAAGGGATTATGCCTCATTATTTGGTATATTATGGTCATTATAAAATTGAAAATTGCTGAGCTATTTTCTGATAACCCTATGTTTCATGCTTTACTTTCAACAACCCTCAGCAATGTAGATGGTGTTTATCAAGAAAACCTACATTTCTAGCTTTTAAGAATATCTAGAACTGTGAGACTCTTCTCCAAGGATATTCACAAACATTACTTCCATCACTGAGACTGGCAGTAGAAGCTACATGCCCAGTGGTAGTCTAGACCCACTTTGCGCTGGCTCTTAAGGACCAAATGTGTGCTTTTCCCAACCCTTCATTCAGCAACATCTCATTGGTAGGTTGGAATCGTCCATAAAAGATGTATTTACACAATGGAAATTGACAGAAGCACATATTTTGGCAGGAGGTGGGGGGACGGGGGTCATGGAACATCTACCCACAAACCACTAGACATAGCTCACTAAGATGTTCTCGCCTAAGAACTAAACGGGAATTCAAGGAAGAGTCTAATTAAACGTATAAGATCTCCTCTCAGGAGCTGAAGTCAGTATGAAGAAAGCAAGTTATAACTCTGGGTCTTCTAGTTGTGACTTTAGTTCTACTCTGTCCCATTTAATAAAGCAGGCTTCTCTCTGAAACACACAACCTTCTTCTCCCCCTCCAATATCCAGAGTAAGGAAGTACTAGAAAGCAGGAATGGACTCATAGTCATAGATGGGGTTGACATATTCTCATTAGAGAAGAGCCTTCTAACCTGCTCCCCCTACTCCACCCCCAAAAAAGGGTTTCTCTGCAGACTGAAATCCCCCATCTAAGTTCAGTCTTTGGAGGACAACACCTTTTTTTAAGCACAAATACAGAGCTGCACATTCAACAAATGGACTTCTGCTGTGAGGGTGTTCAATCGTTCATGCCAGATAATCCACTCCAGGGAAGGAAGCTTCTGGAACCTGGTTCTTAGGGGAAGAGGGTTCACCTGGGAAAGCTATGAAGAATTACAGACGAAATTTCCATCCCTCACATACCTGTCTGCCAGCCCCACCAGGTCCAATGGCTGGGATGTGAAGACCATTTCAATTTCAGCCCTATTTCTTCACGCCTCCCCCTTGGCTCTCCCCTACATTTTCCAAGTTAAAACTGCAACTGTTTTATAAAGTTGAGAACTGAGATGGAGGAGGGAAGGGTCAGGAATGAAGTTACTTAATATTATTCCTATACTGAATACATTCATAAAACCTCAATGATCTAACATAACAGAAATCAGGATAAAATTAGAAGGAAAAAAGATCTCTTTAAAAACTTATCTTTTGGGGCGCCTGGGTGGCTTAGTCGGTTAAGCGTCCGACTTTCGCTTAGGTCATGATCTCGCGGTTCGTGGGTTCGAGCCCCACGTCGGGCTCTGTGCTGACTGCCAGCTCAGAGCCCGGAGCCTATTTCAGAGTCTGTGTCTCCCTCTCTCTCTGACCCTCCCCTGCTCATGCTCTCTCTCTCTCTCTCCTAGAAATAAATAAAAAAATATTTATAAAAAAAACAACTTATCGTTTTTTTTTTTAGACCAGAGGCTCAAGAACACCATAATTAAATTTTTTCCATGGCCTGGAAAGAAAGGTACACTCAGTTAACTACAAAATATGCCTCTATGAAAAAAGCTATTCCTGCTAATTGACAGACCAACAATTACAAGACACTAATGTCTTCTGGTGTGTGAGCCATGGGACATTTGAGTCCGCTCACTGATGCTGTTCTTACATCAAAGATCTCTTTCACAAGACAAGGCACTCAATATCTTTTATCAAACTAATGACCACTTTTAAGTTATGGTATATTTTTGCAGCTGTGAAGAGCTATTTGGCCTGAAAATTCAGGATTTATAGAGTGCTGATCCAATAAACACACATTATGAAAAACAGTATCGAGGCAGCTAATGTGTCCTAAGCTTTCAGGAACAGTTGGCCTAACCTGACTAGTCAACGAGGAGTAACTGATTTACTTTCCAGGGGTACATTAAACCAATTTGGGCAGAAGGGAATGCCTGAAAAATAATTCTCTAGTCCATTAACCAGTTTCCCAGATTTACTAAAGTGCATGTGTTCACATTTAGGATATTATAGTGCCTGGTTTTGTCACTGCAATATGCCAATCAGACTCTTTAATGATGCTGTAAAAAGGGAAGACATTAAAGAGAAAGATAAAAAATATCTCCCCAAGGGAGATTTGAAACTTTCCCCATCGCTTTCAGTCTGGCTTCCCCCTCTCCCACTCTCTGCACCTGAACTCCCCAAGGTCACCCTGAGACCTCCCAAATTTCAATCCAGAAACCCCACTCTCCACCATCACTCTCCTGAGTCTTTCAGCAGCATCTGGGACAATTTACAAACACACATGCACGCATGCACTTCTGAAATTTTTCTCCTCTACCTTTCCTGCTGGCTGGCTTCCTACCTCTTTGCACCATTTCTCTCCTTCACATTTCTAATTCAATTTCCCTGCTCTGCTTTCTACAGAAAGATGTTTGCACGTTGAGTGTGACCATGGACCTCATCATTCTCTCTCTGGACTCTCTCCCACTGCCTCAGCTCTTCCCTAGAAGTCCAGTGACCCTGTTCTCAATGTTGCTCCAGCCCTTAAACTTGATCTGTGCAAAGCCAGCTCATTACCTTCCCTTCAAACAGCACCTCCAGACTTCCTGAGGCCCCATCCTGGGAAACCAAAGCACAGGGATGGACAGAGCCCCAGTCCAAGCCAAGGCCACTCCAAAGGAAACGGCATGAGTGGCTGGAGCTAGGAGCCAAGAGGCAGAGCTCACATTTTGCTTTTCACTGAGATGTTCCCATGGGCAGACTAGCAAGGGGGGGGCAATCCGGGGCCATGGCGGCCATCCCTCCCGGACCCACTATCAGCCCTGGCCACTTCTCTGCCCACCCATCTGTTAACTGCCTCTCACAGCCATTCACACGCCTTGTGTAAACCACCTCTTTCTGCGGCTTTGCTGGTTTTCCCAGCTGAGCACCTGCGGACACCCAGGCCCCCAGACCAGAGGGCGTTAACAGCCCATCAGCAAAGAACATGATTATCTTCCTATCTCTGTGGAGACTCCATTGATTTTCTGGAAACAGCCCAAGACTTTATGGATCAGTCCTGTGAGTGGCAGGGGAGAGTGTATTTTGCCATGATTTTCTGACGTGGGAACTTCTGTTTGGGTTTCCTCTCAGGTGATAGCAGGTGAGAGTTTGGGGCTGGGCTTGCATTTATTATTACTCACATGCTATTTCCTATGATCCTTCTAAGAGCCCCATAACATTGGGAAAGGAGGCGATAGATAGTTCCCTTTTATAGAAAAGAAATTAAGGCTCAGAGAGGTTGAGGAATATACCCAAGGTCACATGGCCAAGTTTCCTAATTCCTGACCTAATACATGTCCCACCACTACACGCTACTTGATAAGACTTAATAAGATATATATTTATGCCATACATATATATATATATATATATGTATGGCATAATATATATATATATGCCAGTTTTCCAGAAGAAAAAACCCACCTTAGGCAAAATTGAACTTGCCTAGATGCAGTCCCATAAAATAGCAACTGTCAGCTGATAAGTGATACTGAGTCAATAAGGTAAGAAGACGGAAAAGCCCAGAAGGATCTGTCACATTTCAGGTGTGGACTCTACCCTCCATTTGTCTTTCCTCAGAAAACCCTTTCCAGAGAGAAGGGTTCTCATGGCTCTGAGGCAGTCAGCCCCGTGCAAACCAGCTCCTTAATCCTAACCGCAGAGGACGCAGTTTTCCAACAGGATCTTGCTGTTATTCTTCTCAATGTCAGTGCTGTGCTCAGAATGTCGACCCAAAATGGCTTTTAACGTGTGTGTTGAAAAATTATTATAAAAGGACTTCAGTTAACCAAACACTTGCTTCTCAAAATGCTCAGCCATGTTTCCAGAAGCAAAATTGGTAGCCAGTTATGAAACTTCTGGCTCGTAAGGAACGGAGGCTATCTGTTCTGAGAATGGGCCGGAAATGACCTCCATGGTCTAGGTGGGTGGTCTTCACCCTGACCACACATTAGATCCAGGGCTGGGCTGTAAAATCCTGATGTACAGCCCCCTCCCTCCTTCCCCAACCAATGAGAACAGAATCTACAGCTGGAGAAGGAGCACCAGTTTCTTCCAGAAGCACTCAGTGATTTGTCCTAATGTGCGCCAGGGTTGAGAACTCCCAGTCTATGCAAACTAGTAGATTTAAAATTCAGCTGATCTCAGTTCTCCATGGAAAACTCTAGAGCCCAGGCAAATCAATCCTAGAGCAAACTCGACAAACATATAAAGTCATGTATATATAGTGTTAAAAATTATTTCCTGAATATCTATCACAAACCTAGGACAGTACGAAGTACGATAGATGTTGAATGGGTGTTGAGACCTCCCTAGGCCAAGAGCCCAACCCTGGCTTGGCCCCCTCTGTCCTCCCCACTGCTGATGGGGCCAGGCTTGTCCAGCAACTACGGAGAGATGACTGCTATGTGGCCTCCAGGCGTGATCCTACCCTGCACAGGCCGCATGGGAGTGTCCCAGGGGACTCCCTGTTCACCTGCTCCATTCTCCCCCCCTGGAAGAAAGCGTTGTCTTCAGCCCTGGTCTGGCCAGAGCACCCAACATGTCAGTAAGTAAGAACACACAGTGTCATTTAGAGAGGAGCCTGAGGAAGACCATGACTACGTGCTCCAGCTGAGCCAGCCATGAAGTGGTTTGAATCCCAGTCTATCCAACGCCAGCGCTACCTGGACGCCCCTCCCCCTTACAGGACCCCTGGGGGTAGTGAGTGGTGTCACGACCTGCCACTGGGGCCTGAAGGGCCTGAGGATCTGCCCTTGGCCTCAGCTGTCAGAAGCCTCAGTTTCCCCATGTCAGGATGAGAGCCCCAGTGTACAAGAGCCCCCTACCATGCCTAACGGAGAAATAAATGCTGTTGCCCCCAACACACACACACACACACACACACACACACACACACACAATTCACTGCCACAGAACAATGTGACCTATCTCATTGAAAAAATAAAGTCACTCTCTTTGCCCTCAAGAAAGTCAAAAACTAATTTGGGTAGAAGAGCGAATGCTATAACAATTCTTAAATAAAGGAGTCTCAAAGGTAAAACTTCTGAAAAAGAAAAAAAATACAAAACTCTTGGGAAAACTCAAATTATCACAAGGACAAATAAATAAAGCTCTCCTCTGCAATTCAGTGATTCTACTCCAGGAGTTATGATACTCTAGAGTGTGTAAAATCACACAGAAGGGAGCCGTCCTTACAAGCTAGCAGCCCAACGTGCTTTCAATTAATTGGAAGGTGTAAAGGGGCCCATCGCATAAGGCACTTTTTCAAGAAGGCTCTGGAGGTGGAAGAACAAGACACAGTCACAGAATTGAACCAACACCATGATATCGACTCCAAAGTGCTGGAAATCTGCTTTCCTTTGATGATCAATGGTCTCTTCTGCAATGAGACCCAGGCCAGTGGGCAGTTTTCCAAAGGCCACCGAAAGCCAAGCACTTGGGAAAGAAGACCTTCACCAACGGTTAGTTTGGGATCAGGAAAGGAACCCCGTTGCTGCTTCCAAAGGAAGAGCTGGGAACTGACTGAAGATAATTGGGGCTGCGTTCAGGAAGCCAGGCACTGACAATCTGCCACTTCCTGTGCATATTCAGAAATGCAAATTTCTCTGGCACATTCACTTCTTAGGTTGAGTTTTACACCTAAGAGCCTCTTAATTAAAGTATTAATCACAGACTTTAAACCAACATTCATGTTTCTGCAATGTGTGCGTGGGTTTTCTTCCAAATGCCGCACTGCCTCTGGCCCCGGGGGTCTGGAAACCACAGGAAATCGTCCTGAGCCGGAATGATAAGAGCAATGGCCTTGCCCATCTCCCAAGGCCTGGGCCTGAATGCCTTTGGGAAATACTGGCTTCGAGTTTGGGTCTCCAGGCTACTCAAAATCTAAACCTCATTTCCCTGACCATAGGATCACACTTCAATCCCCAAAGCCAATTAATCAAGCACAGAATTGCAAATCACTTTGGCTTTTTCTACTTTCCATTCATTTTCTGTGATCTTACGTATTGACGGTGGAAACCAAGGATAATGTCTGTAAAAATCATAACTGCATTACTTGGGAACAATTAAAAGAGATTCAAGGAAATGTCTGTCTTACTATAACAAACCTTTGCTTGGAAACACGCAAGGACACTCAGGTGCATACACTCACGTGCATGTGGGCATGCATTCACCTGTGCGGGCGCGCGCGCGCGCACACACACACACATACACACATACACATACACACACACTTTAATGTCTTGGCTGCCGTAGAATAGAAACCAAGCCAGGTAACAGTCACTAGTTTTCATACCCAGTGACTCTGGGTACACACGCTGCCACAGAGTACAAGGGCAAGACCTTGCTTCACTATTTCATGCTTCTCCAGCTGCTTTTGTCTTGAAATTTAAAAGCAATCTGGGGCGCCTGGGTGGCTTAGTCGGTTAAACATCCGACTTTCGCTTAGGTCATGATCTCGCGGTTCGTGGGTTCGAGCCCCGTGTCGGGTTCTGTGCTGACTGCCAGCTCAGGGTCTGAAGCCTGTTTCAGTCTGTGACTCCCTCTCTCTCTGACCCTCCCCTGCTCACGCTCTCTCTCTCTCTCCTAGAAATAAATAAAACATTAAGAAAAAAGTTTAAAAGCAATTTAATTACATTAATTGGGCTTCACAGCAGTGCTGAAATACCTTCTGAGTTTTCAGAAGCCAGAGGAAGTTAGACCCATTCTTGGGGTCCCCTAAGCAAAATGCTTACATCTAAAAATTAAACTAAGTTAGAAAAATATTTTGATGGACGCCTGGGTGGCTCAGTCAGTTAAGCATATGACTTTGGCTCAGGTCTTGAGCTCACAGCTCATGAATTCAAGTCCCATGTCAGGCTGTGTGCTGACAGCTCAGAGGCTGGAGCCTGTGTGAGATTCTGTGTCTCCCTCTCTCTCTGCCCCTCCCCCACTTGTGCTCTGTCTCTCACACGCTCTCTCTCTCTCTCTCTCTCTCTCTCTTAAATATATATTTTATATATATCGAATGGATCACATACCCAAAAACAACTGAAAAGGCATGCAAAGGAAAGAAGCAAAATAAAAGGACAAAAATAAAATTTGCCCTTGGAAGTCACATCTCTAATAGTGAGGTATTTTTTTATAATATTGCTTATTTTTTTCAAATATTCTTTAAAATAGCTATCTGAATTTCTAGATGAGAACAGGTCCTTTTGAGGCCGACAGTAGGAGTTCTGCTTACAAGTCCAACTTACAACTAGAGGCACATCTGCTTTTCTGTTTTAAGCATGAAAGTATTTTAATATCTACTCCAAATGCATTATTAGTGTAGCAACAGAGAGGAATACTTCCGGATTCAAAGACTTCCAAAGTGAATTCAATCCCATCATATTAGCTTAAAAAAAAACTCACAAAACTTCTTTATTTCTTTTTTTTTTTTAAATGAATGGTGGTGGTGGTGGTGTTTTTTTAATGTTTTATTTATTTCTAGGAGAGAGAGAGAGAGAGAGACAGCATGACAGGGGAGGGTCAGAGAGAAGGAGTCACAGACTCCGAAACAGGCTTCCAGGCTCTGAGCTGACAGTCAGCACAGAGCCCGACGCAGGGCTCGAACCCACAAACCGTGAGATCATGACCTGAGCGAAAGTCGGACGCTTTACCGACTAAGCCACCCAGGCACCCCAAAACTTCTTTATTTCTATCATTTCAATTCTTAGAGTCTTCTACTGTGGCTCTCAGGCATGGGCAAGAACCACCCCAAATATAACTGCTCAGGGGGGCACCTGGGTGACTCAGTCGGTTAAGCGTCCAACCTCAGCTCAGGTCATGATCTCGCCATTTGTGAGTTCAAGTCCCGCATCAGGTTCTGTTCTGACATCTCAGAGCCTGAAGCCTGTTTTGGATTCTGTGTCTCTGTCTCTGTCTCTGTCTCTCTCTCTGCCCCTCCCCTGCTGCTGCGCTCTCTCTCTCTCTCTCTCTCTCTCTCTCTCTCAAAAGTAAATAAACATTTAAAAACAGTTTTTGTAAATTTAAATAGATTCTCCTCTTAAAAAAATAAAAAATAACTGCTGGGAAAATTAATTCATGGGGTGTCTTTCTCTTGTTACAGAAAGTTCTTTTTTCCTCCTGAGCACCTGACACGCTGTCGGTTTCAAGCAAATTTAATTGCAACATCTTTAGCCAAGTGATACAAAACTTTGCAATGTACTTGGTAACTTGAAAGGGGCTGTCAAATGCCCAGTGGTAGCTACTGAGTAGAGAACCATTTCAGAACCTTCAACGGGGGCCTCTGTTCTGCCTCCCGGCAGGCTCTCAACAGTTCACCTGCCAGTCTTTGCTCAGATCTAAGTTGGTCGTTTTATCTATGTGCATCCCACATGGTACTTGCCAGGGAAATGCAAGGGGAAAAAACTTTCACCCTCTTTTTCTGGAAGTTGGCCCACTTAGAATATTGCTTCCCTATCCTTCCAATAAGCTAAAACCCCAGAGGCACTCAACAATTAAAAGAAGGGACCAGAGGCATTCGGTTGGAACACGCACATCGTGACTAAAATATAATTATTCTTTTTCATGGTCTCCATATTGCTCACTTTGCCCAACTAGAAATGGAGACTGCCACATAATTTAATCTGCAGGATTCTTCTCTTTATGCAACTAGAAGAGAATAAATCAAGACGTTTTTATTCTTCTTTGTTCTTCCCATAAAAGAAGCTAAAAATGTTAAGCCTCTGAGATTTCAAGTTCCTACTGAATTCCTCTGGGCTAGGAAATACAGGAGATCATGATGATGCATCCACATATCCTTTACAGAGATGTTCAGGCAGGATCGAATTAGGTTGTTTTGTGTTCACAGCCCCCACAGGGCTCAGTTCTGTTTAGCATCATTAGGGGAGGAACTTATTATAACTCAGCAAGTTCAGTCTATTTCCAAAACATTATCCTCTAAGGTCTGAATACTGGCCAAGCCACCCCATCTTCACATCAGCCAGGCAACAGCCTGAGTGGGCACTGCAGCCCACCTCCCCACTCTACATGCCTCTTAAGGAACCTGGGTTGTGTTTACTGGGTGGGAATATACTAGATGGGTACCACTTGAGTTGGTTGTGCCTGCATATCCCCACAATTTGTAGATTAACACTGATGATAAAGAACAGCATCCAGTATTTAAGTAATTGCCCTGTGTACCTTACAGATATTCTCTCATTTTCTCTTCACGTCAGCCTTACAAGGTCAGCACTCTTTTGATCCCCATTTCACAGATGAGAAAACTGAAGTCCAGAGAGGTTAAAAAAAGTTGCCCATTGTCACACAGCAAGTATGTCAGAGCAGAACCAGGATTCATACTCCGGCCTCTTTGGCTCCAAGGCCTGCATGTGGCTTCTACTCTGCCTCTCATGGTTCCTGATGTGGCAACTGGTGACCCCCATGTGTCCTTCCTCCCCCTTCACTGGCCTCACTGCCTTCACATCTGCTCAGAGTTCTTGCACACCTTCTGTGCCTTTCTCGGAAGGAACTTAGCTTTTTCCCCAATCACCACCCAGCTTTCGTGGCACACGGAGGCTGTGACGTGTCCCCGCCTGAGGCCCCAGGCCCCAGAATGTTTCATCCCGTCTGTCTGGAAGATAACAGTGCCACCAGTTCATCCAAGACCCTAGATACTTCATCATAATATTACCTCATCGAATCCCTCACAACATCTTGCAAAGGGCACAGGATTATCCCTATTTTACGAGAAACTGAGGATCGAAAACATGAAGTGCCTTCCACAGGTCATGCAGCCTTTTCAATGGGAACTCCTGGATTTGACCCCGGGAGCTGCACTTGTTCCCCATTACTCCTTGGCACACAGCCGGCCTCCCATAAACGAAGGCTGACTACCTCACAGTGACACCATTCTCTCCACCACAACTTTTTCCATTTGTAGTAATCTCTAACTCGGAAAAAAAATAAGATTCTCAGAAAGCTATTTGCTCAGCCATAATAACAAGCATCCCCCAAACTCCAATGACTTAACCCAACAGAAGTTAAGCTCTCACTCATGCAACGTCCACTGTGAGTCCACGTGACTCCCCAAGGAAACTGCCCACCAGGTGGTGGCCTAGGGTTGACCTCACATCCACTGAATCTTCCACAGCCACCACGTCAGGGCCAGATGAGGGCAGAGAGCAAGCATCGGCAACCAGTGCTGTCTCCCACCGTCTGATAACCACCGCAAGCCACACAACCACACACATCTTCAGGAAGATGGAGAAAGACAGTCTTCCCGTTTGTCCAGAAATGAGGAAACTGGATGTCAAGAAAGCAGCCATTACTACAATCAGGGCAAAAATAGAGACTTGAGAGGCAATGTGATTTTAGAGGCAACGGTCATGCAGCGAATAAGTGGCAGAAGCCTTTAGGTTTTAGAAAAACCTAAACCTAGGTTTACTTCTCTCTAAAATCCAAGTCCTTGGGTCATGGATTTTATTGGGTCCATGGAATCCATTTTGGGTCATGGATTTTCACTGCATGCAATGGTCATGCAGCAAAAAAGTGGCAGAAACCTTTAGGTTTTAGAAAAACCTAAACCTAGGTTTACTTCTTTCTAAAATCCAAGTCCTTGGGGCACCTGGGTGGCTCAGACAGGTAAGCATCTGACTTCGGCTCAGGCCATAAGTTCGAGCCTCACATTGGGCTCAATGCTGTCAGCTCAGAGCCTGGAGTCTGCTTCAGATTCTGTGTCTCCCTCTCTCCCTGCCTCTCCCCTGCTTGTGTGCGTGTGCGCTCTCTCTCTCTCTCTCTCTCAAGTAAACATTTTAAAAAACTAAAATAAATTAAAAAAATAAAATTCGAGTCTTTAACTACCACATAATTCTCCAAAGAACAGTCTCCATTTTATATGCCAAGTTATTCTGCATGAATAATAGACTTAGTGGCTGGCAGCTCTGCTGATCTTGGCTGACCTTGCTCGCTGGTCTGGGTCTTCCCAACTGACAGCTCATCGAGGCTGGCCTTGGCTGGGAGAACTTAGGTGACTCGGCTCTGTTCCACCTGCCCCTCATCCTCCAGCAGGCCAGCTCACGCCTTTCTCACTACAACAGCAGAATCGCAAGAAGAAGCAGACCCAAAGCAGGTCATATGGCTGAGCCCAGCATTGGGAAGTAGGTAGGAAGGAGAGGAGCACTGTAATGCTGCACAGCAAAGGAGTGAAGAATTAGTCGAGGTATAAGTCAACTTCTTCTGTAAAAAGCCATAGGGTGAATATCTTTTACCTCTCGGGCCAAACTGCTTCTGCCACAACTACCCAACTCTGTGGAATAAAAGCAGCCATAGATAATAAGCAGACTGTTAAGTGTGGCTGTGTTCTAATAAAACTTTATTTAGCAAACCAGACAGAGGGCCAAATTTTCCCAGAGGGTCATTATTTACCAACCCCTGAATCAGAGGCATCGTGGCAATCTTCCACAAAGGATCCTAGCCCCAGTTCCAAACTGTTTGTATGGTCTTGATGTCACTTTTTTTTCCCCCTCACTTGACCTTAATTTTTTTTAATTAACAAAGTGAGGGGTTTGAAGCAGTCCTTTCAAACTATAAAATTCTTACATTTACAGAATGTATATTATCATGTAAACCAAAAGGTATGTTCTGGGCTCTATTTGAATAGATTATTGTTAGCCTGTTAATAGAATATTTATGAGTCTTGTCCTTAGTATTACTGCTCATTGACACAAGTTAAAATTCTATGGCTTTTCTTGAAGAAGAGTTGCCATGCAAAAGATACTGATCAATAGCAATACCACGTTTGCTTCATCATAGTTAAATAGATGTTTCCGTCCATCCAAGCAGGAAGTCAGCCAGATACATGGAATGAAAAACAAACTGACACTTTCAATGACAAATGGGTAGCAAAGCTTTATTGATTATAATAATAAAAATAATGAAATCCTATGGAGTCAACACTGGATGATATCAGTGAAAGAGAAAAAGAATCACACAATTAACTGATCCAGAAGGATAAGCTACAGTGAGAGACACTATAAAACAGGAAGTAGGCATGCTCAGGGAACACAACATTTAACTGAAGGTTATTCCGTTTATCACTGCCTCCTGTACTGGCACCCAAATAGCACGTAATTCAGTACACTGCAATTATCACAGGAGGATGTTTTTGCTTTTTTTCCCCCTCCATTAATCTTCTCTGCCAGGCTGTTGCCAGAATTCCAAATAAGAATATTTATGTTAATAGCTGCTACAAAGAGAAAACACATGTGAAATGCTCTTATCTATCCATAAAGCCAGAACAACACGTAGAGCTTGGTATCAATGGTTCTCAGTTAGCAGGGATGGATTTTGCCCCCGAAGACATATGGCAGCATTTGGAGATATTCAGAGTATCTCAACTGGGTGACTGTCACTAGCATCCAGTGGACAAAGTCCAGGGATGATGCTAAATATCCTACAACGCACAGGACAGTGATGCACAGCAAAACATGATCTGGCCCAATGGGTCACCAGTGTCAAGTTTGAGAAATCTGCTCTTCATAGAAAAAAAAAAGCATCAGCTGAGATTGACAGCAATGTTCCAATCACTGTGAACTCCAGAGCATGACTGTACCTCACACAAAGGCGGCATACATTTAATACCACCCCCTGGGGTGCCTGGGTGGCTCAGTTGGTTAAGAGACCAACTTCGGCTCAGGTCATGATCTCATCGTTCATGGGTTCAAGCCCCGCGTCGGGCTCTGTGCTGACAGCTCAGAGCCTGGAGCCTGCTTCAGATTCTGTATCTCCCTCTCTCTCTGACCCTCCCCTGCTCGCGCTGCCTCTCTCTCTCTCAGAAATAAAAATTAAAAAAGACCACCCCAAGCAACTTGATTTTGCAGACCAGCAACATTTCAAGACAGGTACACAGTGTCCAAAGATTCTGCAGAAGTCCCAGAGAAAAGTGCCATTCCAAAAGGCCAGTTGCAAATTCCAAAACCTGTCCCAGAAAGGAAAAGTGGATCAAAATACTGAAAAACCCATTGGGATTTCTATGTCATTTTTAAGTATAATAAATCCCTTTACTACTATATATAATAAAATGTGGTTTTGTTAGAGTATATATTTTATAGAATATAATATATATTATATATTTAAATTAGGGCTTTTTAAACCTATAACATCAAAAGGCATTGTGGATATTTCCTAACCAAAGCGCATTGTCTTCATCTCCTTCGAATTACGTCTTGACAATCACATGCAACATCAGTTTTTACTGTAACTTGTGGTGTTATCTCCAACAGGATATAATTTATCAGTGGGTCAAAGAGCTGGAAAATTAATATCTGTTTAGCTAAACAGATCACATCTGTTAGCAAACTTGTCCAAATAATCTGGCATCATCACTTACAATATATGTCGACAGAGACCATCTATCATTTGGGTTATTTCTGGAACCCACAGGCTTCCGTTCTGTGCACTGTGTAGAAACATGTACATGCACACACATTTTAGAATGCTTTTGCCCACTTGTTTTAAAGGGAAGGGAGCACAGAGCACTTCTGGGACTTGTCTTTTGATTCCATTTCCCATCGCGTTGTTCTTCTGCCTTGGCAGCGTTTGGAGTCAGCCCCACGTCAGTTCTTTCCTAAACCACCCCAGGTAATAGGCTTCCAGCAAAAGCAAGAGAGTGTTTAGGGTTACATTCCAGGGCCTGGGAAAATTTCCTGTGTAGACATCCCAGCCCTTCATTAACTGCAAAAGAGCCCTCTACTCTCCTTTCAGTGGCTTCTCGAAGCAAAAGCATGTATCCCAGTAGTAAAGGGCATCAACTGATGAATCAGGTCAACCCAGGTCCAAAACACACCTTGACCACTTCCTGGCTGTGACCTTGTGCAAGCAGCATAACTCATCCTCAGCCCCTTCCATGGAATGTAGACAAAACTGCCTGCCTCCTGGGACTACTGTGGAGATGAAATGCCCTTCATAAATGTCAGGGTCTTGGGTAAGCAGAGTCTGCAAGCTTCTCCACCAAGTCCACATTGAGCATGCATTTGAAGCCTGGATGCTGTGTAAGGGTACCAAAGACAGCACCCATGAAAAAAGGCACATTCTTCCCTCAAGTTACTCACGGTGTCACCAAGGAGATACACCTGCAATGGGTGACAGAGCTGGAGAACAAGGCAGGGGTGCTACATTGCCCGGCACAGAGCAACGCTGATGGAGATCAGAACCTAGGGGGATCAGCTGGAAATTTCAGGGAGGTTAACACATTGGAAGCTCTCAACCAGCTCCTGGCCCAGAACAGGTGTGCAAGGAACACTGGGCGCTCTTATTATTATTGTCATCCACCGCAAGGGGTGATGGGATGGCCCTGGACCGCAACCCCTGCCTCTTATTGAAGAACAGAGAGCTCCTGCAAGAAACTATTGACTTTGCTGTTGTGCACTTGCCTGGAGTCTTTTTCATTATTCCTTGTTTTCCTTGCTTGCTCTCTTTCTTGGCTGTTCGCTTAGTTTGGAAATTATTGATTTATTATTTGCTAAACAGGCAAACCTATTCCTTTCCTTGCTAAATTTTAGAATTTTACAAGGGCTGGTGACGGTGGTCACCAATACTATAATCCATCCCCATGGAGTCTCTAAATCCATTCAAATTGCTTCTGGATTATGTAACATCTAGCAAAACATTGGTTCGGGGTATTTTATTCTTTCACTTGTTTTTTTGTTTGACTTGTTTTTGTTTTTGTTTTTTAACAAAAAACCTTTCCACCAAGGAAATGAGGCTGCCAGCACCTAGGTCCCTAGGCATCGGGACTCCCTTATTAAATTTAGAAAACGGCAACAATCATCCAGGCTATTCAACCTGCACTGAAAATGCTTGTGTCCCATCATCAACATTGCCCATCAGCAAAGGGGTCAATGCAAGGTTGGCCTGAGTCCCATCTTTGTCCTGGGCCGGTCCGGAGAGAGACCAATGGGAGATGGAAATAAACATAAAAATGGCCTGTTCGAGTCCATACGTAACATCGAGGAAATTGACAATATGAAGAAGAAAATGACCACGCTTAGAAGCAACCTTGGTGTCCTTTCATGGAGACTGGATAAATAGACTCCCTGCGTCACATCCAAGCAATGGAATGTTAGCACTAAAAAGAAATGAGCTATCAAGCCAAGAAAAGACATGGAGAAAACTTAAGTGCGTATAACTAGGCAGGAGAAAAATCCAGTCTGAAAGGGCTGCCTGATTCCAACTCTAGGACATTCTGGAAAACCCAAAACTGTGGAGACAGTAAAGAGATCAGTGGTTGTAGGAATTAGAGGAGGGAGAGTGATAAAAAGGCAGAGCACAGAGGACTTTTAGGGCAAGGAAAATACCCTGTGTGATTCTATAAAGAGGGACATATCTCATTATACATTTGCCCAGACCCACAGAATGTACAACATCAAGAATGAGCCTTAATGTAAACTTGGGTGGTGATGATGCATCAGTATATTGCAGCATATTCACACTCTGATGGGGGACCTTGATCGAAGGCTGGGCATATGTCGGGTCAAGGGGTCTAATGGAAAATCTCTATACCTTCAGCTCTATTTTGCTATGAGTTGAAACTTGCTCTAAAAAAATTTTTTTACATTGCTGTGTTTACCACTCACTGCTGACTGATACAGTGCTATCCATTGCTCCCTCGGAAAAAAAATCAGCCCTCTTCCCCTTATGGTTTCCATATCTATAGACTTTGTCCCAGAGAAAGAAATGAATCCCTACTTGGCTAGCCCATCTGCTCTTTGACTTGGAGGTTCTTTAAAAACAAAACCCATTTGGCAAGAGCTTGCTTTTTCCTTCTAACATCCCTGGGGCATGGGAGACTAGTCAGGTCAAGTTAAGAAAGGTTTTCCAGGGATGTCTGGGTGGTTCAGTCAGTTAAGCATCTGACTTTGGCTCAGGTCATGATCTCACAGTTTGTGGATTCAAGCCCCGCATCGGACTCTATGCTGACAGCTCAGAGCCTGGAGCCTGCTTCAGATTCTATGTCTCCCTCTCTCTCTGCCTCTCCCCCACTCGTGCTCTGTCTCTCTGTCTCTCTTAAAAATAAATAAACATTACTGAGGGCTGATGGGTGTGGGGGTGAGGGGAAGGGAGGTGATGGGCATGGAGGAGGGGACTTGCAGGGATGAGCACTGGGTGTTATATGGAAACCAACTTGACAATAAACTATTTTAAAAAATAATAATAAATAAATAAGTAATTGAATAAAAATTACAAAAAATTTTTAAAGAAAGCGTTTAAAGAAGCTACTGCGGTCACCATCTTTGCTGCCTCCTGTTAGGAGCCCCACATATAGCATTGACTGACAAAGGTTCACCTCCATCCAGACCCAACCCCCAGAAGCTCTGTCACCCCAGAACCTCACTGGGGATCCAGTAAACACAGCCCAGAGGTGTATGTGTGTGTGTGTGTGTCGGGGGGTGTTAATGTCCAACAGGACAGACTTTGACCAATGAAGCCAAGGGACGGGAGGCTGGCACACCACTCACCCTCCCTCCCTCTCTCCGAGGGTTCCGAGATGCAAGGCGATGTCTAGCATCACCTTGCCTCCTTCTCGCAAACTCTGGCCCACTCTGCAAAGCGCCACTGGTATTTGCTGGTATTGCTTCCCCGCTACTTACATTTATCTCCTTAGGATTTCACCACTCCCCACCAAGCTACTCCTCAATTTGCAAAAACAAAAAATTGTAGAGAATAGTGAGCGTTTTGGAACACGGGCCTGCCCCAGGGAAGTGGGAATTGCTCAGAACAAACTGCACCACAGCACACCACTAATTAAGAATGCCTAAACAGCAGCTTGGATCCCCAGGGACTGCCACAGGCGGGAACCTCTGCGCTCCATCGAGCCTGGAAACAAGTACTTTGTTATTAACCTGATGTATAATTTATGCGGGCAAGAATGTGTCTCCCCTCTTTGCACAACAGACAAGCGCCAGCATGGAGTCCTAGCTGGGCACTCCAGCCCCTCAGTGGAGAAACACTACTCCCATAAGGGTCTAACTTTTGTTTTGACCTGGAGCCCACTTTACAATATTGGCTCGAGGCTGGATGAGCTCTCCGGCCCTCTTGCCAACAGTGAGCTGATGTGCTGGAAGCCAGAGCCTGAGCAAAGGGCTATTATTTCTGCAGTCCCTCAGCCAGATGCACTTCAAACAGATCAAGGGCATGCACAGGCCCCCTGCCCTGTGGTCCACCGGCCTGGAGAAGCAGCCAGGTTCAGGCACCCACAAACAGGCCACGTTTCTACCCTCAGGCATGTGGCTACTGAGGCCCTGGGCCCCCTCCTGCGCTCACAAGTTCACATCTGCCTCACTTGGACTGACCCAAAAGAAAGTCCTGGGAGTCTGCTCTCACTGTCCCAGCTCTACGGCAAGACCACACTGAAAGAGACATAAGGAGCTTCTCCGCCACATTGGCTCAAGTCCCCGCCGGGCCCGGGAACAGCTCAGGCAGCCCATCGCTCTCCCAAGAGTGGGCAGCTGCTTGCTCCCCCCAGCTCAGCCTTCCCTATGATTGACCCCATTTATGCCATTCTCCACGCCTCCCGTTAAAAACATCCCTGGAGAGGGTCGCCAGGGTGGCTTTCTAGGTTGAGTGGCTGACTCTTGATTTCAGCTCAGGTCATGATCTCATGGTTTGTGAGTTCGAGCCCTGCATCAGGCTCCGTGCTGAGCATGGAGCATGCTTTGTCTTCTCTCTCTCTCCCTCTCTCTCTGCCCCTCGCCCCACTAGTACTCATGTGTGCTCTCTCTCTCTTAAAATAAATAAATAAACTGAAAAATAAAACAGGACATTAAAATAAAAAACTTTTCTGGAGAAAGGATTCCACGATCAGCCAGTCATCTTCCAACATGGAACGCCCTGTTGGCAAGTTCCTGAGCCAGGCCCCTTGAAAGGCCATCACTGGCCTACACACTGGTTCTTTTTCCTTCTCTAAAAATTTTGTTTTTTTAAATGTTTATTTATTTTTGAGAGAGAGAGACACACACTGAGTGCAAGCAGGGGAGGGGCAGAGAGAGGAGACACAGAATGTGAAGCAGGCCCCAGGGTCCAAGCTGTCAGCACAGAGCCCAACGTGGGGCCTGAACTCACAGGCCAAGAGATCATGACCCAAGCTGAAGTCAGATGCTTAACCCACTGAGCCACCCAGGCCCCCTCTTTTTTTTTCCTTCTTTTAACCCCAAACCACACTGCTACCCTCTGCCACCGCCATGGGCAGCCAATGTGAAGCGCTTCCCATGAATCTTCGTGTGGCTGTTTGCAAAATGAATGTCATGATTATGTGCACATTTTCACGAAAGTGTATTATGTGCATGCTGCATCTTTCATTCTGTTTCCTTAAATCCTAGTTGTTATCTTTCAAGGTCAAGGCTCACCCCCATATCGACATGAAAACACCAATGCTCTTACCAGAAAAATACATGAAGAGAACTAGAAAATTGGGCGTATGACTTCAGGCTGTTCACCTATGCTTAAAGCCTTCTGTGGACCCCAGAGGATCAGGAGCTCAGGATAGATCTTCATCAGAGATACCGGTCTTTGGCCAAGCCTTGAAGGCCTAGTCTGATCAGTAGTGGCCAGTGAAACAGGGTCACATGGCACAAAGCAAAATCCACATAGAGTGGGTTCGCAGAGCAGGCGTGGCCATGGCCACCATTGTGAGTCCAATGGAATTGCCCCAGTCTGTTCTTCAAAGCAAGGAATGTATATAATAAATACATGCATCACAGATGAGAACTGGGCAGGAGAAATGCAGCCAAAATTCAATCTCCTTACAGCTTACAGCCCACTGAGAGACACCTGAAACTTGCACTGCATGACATTCCTCAAGGACCTCATGGCTGCCTTAATGCCTTCATGTTTGTGTTTTATGAATGACTCAGAGTAACCTTATCTTAACAGCCGCTACCTCCTCAAGGTCCTGAGAGCCTTGCTTCCAAATTCCTTAGAGACCTAGGCTATCTCCAACCCCCACTAGTGAAAAGGTATATAATCAGCCACTCCTCACCATCCCGCTGCAGCTGTCTGCCCATGGGTCCTGTCCCTGCGCTGTAATAAAATCACCTTTTTGCGTCAAATACATCTCAAGAATTCTTTCTTAGCCATTAAACCCAAACCTTCAAATCACTTCCAAATCACATCATCCCTGTTGCAGAATGCCCTCCCAGCTCCTCACCGCCTCCAAAATTTGGAGCATCTTCCCAGAGAGACCTCTTCCTCATCTTCCCCGTGCATCTCCAGCATTCTTGTCTTGCACATCAATTTTGAATTTATTGCCATGATGCTTACGGAAAGTTCCAAACAGTGTTCTTATGTTAGAGTTTGCCCCTATAATCAGGTTGTAAACCTGCTGAAGAGAGGATCCAGACTAGTACATACGTGGAAAGAGGCAGAGTATGTTACTCACCTGAATTCCAGGGTGGCAGCGGGGTAGGGAGCTGATTCTAATGAGAAAGATGAGGAGGGATGAGCCTCATTTTCAGGAGGCAATAGTCAGTGGGAAGGTCCTCCATCAAGACCTTGGCGATATAACAAATCGCCATAGAACTAAGTGACTTAAAATTTTTCTCTTCCTTCCTTCCTTCCTTCCTTCCTTCTTTCCTTCCTTCTTTCCTTCCTTCCTTCTTTCCTTCCTTCCTTCCTTCCTTCCTTCTTTCCTTCCTTCCT